>NC_040022.1:2205381-2380381 GCF_000972845.2 Larimichthys crocea
TGTGTTTATTCTACATTAATTTGATCATTTTACATAAATAAATATTCATTATAAGCTTCAGTCTCAGAAAAATGCATTTAATTTATTGATACATTTATTGATAGATTAATCGCGATTAATCGCGATTAATTCCAGAAATTTTTGCGATTAATTAGTTAATTTTTTTTAATCGATTGACAGCCCTACTATTTATACATAGATGATCTGTTCACTGACTTCTTTATTGAAGCTGCTGCTCTATTATGGTAGATGGATAAAATGGATCAATGTTCAATCAGTATTCAGCAAAGTAACTGAATAATACTAGTAACTAGTGGCTCAGTAATGTCACTGTAATGTTAGCAGCTCAAAAGACTGCAATGTACAGCCAAAACAAATGCAATTGAGTGGTACATGGTGTCATCTTCCCAGCTGGAGTACCCCAGGGTTCAATGTTGGGCCCACTGACAGTATAAAGAATGGATGGTGCAGACCTGGGGCGGTCTGAATGAGGTCTGGTGCTCAAACAAGCCATCTGTAACAGCACCTACATGTCAGTCAAAGCATCCACGCTGTTACTTCTGCATAACTTAAAGCCTTAATATAATTTGAACAGGTGTATTATATAAAAATTCACCCTCAGTACAGTTGTCATGCAGGAACTACAGTTGGCACTTCCTCTTTATACTTCTCACAGAGGTGGCAGCTACATCATTCACACAACAGGCCTGGTAACCATGTACAAACTTTCCTGTGGTGGAATACTATACTCTAGAAATACAGAATTTTAATTAAAAGTGATTAAGTCATGTATGTTATGTATTCTGCAAAGTACAGAGTAACTATAGCTGTCAAATAAACAAAGAGGGATTAAAAAAGTACTGAAGTAAAGAACCTCAAAATTACATCTGAGTACAGCCAGAAGGTCAGTTTACTAGTCTTGTCTTGTGAGTTCCACAACATTATGAAAAAGCCAAACAAGCAGGAAGTCCAAATACTGAAGAAAGTAGAGCTGCTGCTGTTGGGGGCCCTTCAGACAGTTTGTCTCATGACCTCCTTGCCTATTTTCCATTTGCAGGTTTAATAAGAAATGAGGGTGTGTCACTCACCGCTGATTACCAGTAAAAAGTCGCAGGCACAGTCTGTCCCAGATTTCTAAAAGGTCTCTTGGTGTAGTTTGTTTGTTGCTCTCTAAGAAACACACATGCTACTCTTTCTTTCTTTATTTCTAGAAATGGCTGAATCCTCTGTCAGCTCCTGCCTCGTTCTTCACGGCCCAGCCATGCGACCACATCTCCCCAGTCGAGTTGTGTGAAGGCTCTGACGTTGCCCCATCCACCTCTCCATCCTCCAGCTCCACCACCACCCTGCTTCAGTTCAAGTTCTACCCCTCGGCTGGCTCAGACACCAGCAGGGTCGCTGACAACTCCTCCTCCTCTTCTTCATCCTGTTTCTCCAACATGGGCTATTTCCTGTCCAGCTCCTCCGGCAGCTCAGCTCAAACTGACCCCAATCCCGCCTACTTCACCTATCATGATGATTTCCACAATCTGCACAACAACCTCCACCTCACGCTCTGCCCGTCCTTCACCAACTTTCCAATCTATGAGAGCTTGAAGAAGGAGCCTCAGAGCCCGGACTCTGGCTTTGGCATCGGAAAGGAAGATGAAGAGGAGAAGGAAGATAAAATGGTTGTGAATGTAAAAGAGGAGGAGGTTAATCAGCAGACCTCTCCTCTCGTCATCCTCCCTCTCTGTCTTCCTCCCTGGACATGCCCTCCCTCCTCTTCTCCTCTACCCCCTCCTAACACTCCCGGTCTAACTCAGGTATCTACTGATAGTCAACAAGTGGACACACCTGTGGCAGCTGCCAGTATTAACTACGCCGCCTGGCCTATGGCTGGTGCCATGTGCAGGTCTTCCTCCATGCCTGTGGAGACCTGTAAAACAGGATATCTGACCCTCAAAGAGCTGCAAACCACATTCAGCAATAAATCCATCTGAAAACTTCATGTAATGAATCTAGAAGAACCCCTATGTAATCGTTTTAGGCAGCCTGAATGATGGATTAGTCTAATCTTTTTTCTTTTTTTTTGAAAAACAAAATTTAAATCTAAATTTAATGATTTTTGGTCACTTGGGGTAAGAAGAACAAGCTGAATTAAAGGTCCAGTGTGTAAGATTTAGGAGTGTTTACTGACAGGAATGGTATACAGTATCCATTAGTACGTTTTCATTAGTGTATAATCGCCTGAATATAAGAATCATTGTGTTTTTCTTGTCTTAAAATGAGCCCCGTAGTTCTCTGATCTAGAAATGAACTTTTTGTTTTTAATGTGAATTTGGCAGCCGGAGTTTTTCTCACATGCTTGGAAGGAGAGGGTGAGTGTATTCATTTGTTTGCAATTTGCTACTTTACTGCTAGGTGGCACTACATCCTACACGCTGGACGTTTAAAGTTTTCACAGTGAATGTGTTAACACTTATTTTGCTTCTCTGGGAAATACCATACACTGTATAAATATGGATGTTGTATCCATTATGTCATCATCAGGGTCCTGCCTCTTCCACCTCCCAGCTGATCTAAAAAATTAGCTGGCAAACAGGCCGCCTGTAATGGCATCCACCTGCTGATCAAAGCATAATGTATCATCTTAGTCGGCAAGGACTGAATCTTTGTAAACGGGGCAGTTGCTCTACCGACTGTGCTGAACGTCACCCATAATGTAGCTGATTTACGTATATGTAGCAATACTGCCGGACTCCTAACAAGTACTTTAAACTTCTACGTTTCACTGCAGTTTATTTGCATTAGTGTACAAATATGCATGAAATAACATTGCAAAGCAAAGTATGAACGTAGTTATTACTTTAAACTAAATGCTACTGTCACTTAATAACGACGTTACAAACTGCTTTTTTTTTTGGAGTTTGCTTTTTATTACTTTAACCTAAAATCAGACAAAGACATATGTTCAAACTACTAATACCATTTTATATATATATATATAAAAAAAATTTAAAAAGATAAATACCAGGGTTTTTTTTGTTCCTGCAGGCAGATGTGTGATTTTTAAGAAGTAAAACTTGATGTAAATGTGGCTTAATGTATGTAAATAGTCACAAATTACTTGTGATGAGGAACTTTTAGAGTCGAATCACGAGAAGATGTTATCGTAGGTGATGTCTGCTATCGCTCGCACGATCTAAGCTCATGTTTAAGGGTGTGAAAGCAACATGTAGCATTAAATTTGTTGTTGATGTTTTGTTAAAAGTTGTAAGGCAGCTGGTTTGCCATCAGTGTTTTTGTCATCTCATTTGTTCGTCCACCTTTATAAATTATTTTTAAGAGTTTGAGCGATCAAATCAACACCTTTAATCATCATAAATCATTATTTCAGAAACAGATAATTCATCTTACAATATACCAGCACCTGGTTTAAGTTTTACTGTCTACCTTACACTTTTGGTGTAATATTTCTAGGCTCTCATAAATCATTGGGGATAAATGTTGCTGCTCTCGTCTCTACATGTGCAGTATATTTCCGTTGCACTCAGTGACATCTGTGCAGAGACCAAACAAAATAAAAACCTTTGGTAGAAATGGGTCACCCTTTGACTTCCTGTGTCGTTGTGGAGTGAAGGCTGAGGGGTGGGCATGTAAACCAACATGAGAAAGAGTGTGAGTGTGTATGTGTGTGTGTGTTTACGTGTCCTGTCAGGTGGTCCTGGTGGTGTGTGTGTGTCACAGTGTGAGCATGTGTATTAAAGTGTGGTTTGACATTTAACTCTGACACAACCATCGACATCCGTTCACCTCAGAGATTTAGCCATGTCAGTAAGAAACCACACAAGATGTTTCTTTTCATCAGTTTCTCCCTCTCCATTTTCCATTTCACAAAAACCTGTTAACGCGTCATACCCCAGTTATGTCAAGCAAAAGTGTAATATTTGTAAAAAAAACAAAACACTATGTACTTGCTTACATGTTTTGGTGGCCTAAATTGAAAAATGATGCAATGTAAGCAGAGTTTTTAGAATCTGTCCAGCTTGAGTGCAACAACAACAGCAACAAAACCACAAGTTATTTATGTACTCCGCCATAGATGTACTCACTGACTCCTCACAGAGGAATGTACGCACTGAAGAAAATCACTGGTTGGGTTATTTAACCCAAACTAAAACATTGTTAAAGCTCAAGTTGTTTGTTTTTAATGATTATTTTATTTGCTTTTATTTGGTAGTAGCATGCAAACAGGAAAGAGGGCAGAGAGAGAGAGAGAGAGAACGAGAGAGGGAGCGAGAGGTGGGTGTGTTGTTATTGCACAAAACAAACATGACAATGAAAACTGTAAAGAATACATGTATTATCAGGAGTAAACGCTGACAAAAAGGGGGATTTGCAGATTATGGCAATTTGCAACTATATTTTACAGAGATATGTCTGTGAAGGTTATCCAGGTCGACTTTCTTCAACAGGAGTTAAATCTGGGGCAACTGGACTTCAATGTGAACAAACATCTTTAAAGATCTACAACTAAGAAGCTTCTTCAGTTCTGACTAAGTGGTGGTGAGATCCAGGTATTTAGCCTAGACCAGGCTGCTCGTTGTTGTAACTGTAACCTGAGGTCTGGTGTGAACTACAGTTGTTAAGATCACCTAAAGGTCTTTACTTTCACTCCTCCTTTAAACCACCTCCCTTCCCTGTCGAAAAATGCAAACATCATTAAAAGAGTGACCCTAAGGTATAAGAAACCTACAGAGTCTAGTCCATGATGAGTGTGCCCTCCTTTGTTGAGCCAAGTGTTTGTGGAGTGGCTGTTTGACGTGGTTGTAGACCTGCGAAGACATTTCGCCTCTCATCCAAGAGGTTTCTTCAGTTCTGACTGACTGGTGTGGAGATCCGAATATTTAGCCTAGGCACAATCGTAAGAAAAGAAACACCGACATTTGAGGGATGCACTCACAACTGGACCTTTGGGAAAGGACAACATTACAGGTGATGGAGAAAAGGACTGACCAACTAATCCTTACGTATCTGGCTTATTGCAGGATCCCGGTGTTCTTCAAACTCCACAGACTTCCACAGAAACTGGTACGCCCCAAAGACCGTACTCCAGAAAAGTAATCTGGTGTCCAACGCAGCCAGGAGCGCACAGACCTATACAACTGTTAAAGATTAACTGTTTTAACTCTTTATATGTATTTATGAGTCACTTCTTACGTGAGGTAAGTAGGAAATCTTATCTTATATAAAAAATAGGATCAAAGTTACCCATTGACTTGGGTGTGATTGATTGTTTTCTACCATCAGATGCTGGTTAGAATAAGTTTTTAAGTGACGTTTTGCATGATTGACATTTCTCATGATGCACTATGTTCATTCGGCCACTAGGTGACATTACAAAACTGAACAAATCTTCCCTGTGGGTTGTTGAGTGTTATATAGTCTTGTCTGTGCAGCATCTTCATCATTGCACATTCGGTCCCTGTGCCCCGGTTCAATAAATATTATCTTTATCTGTTTTTGCAGTGTCCATCAGGTGTTCATCCAGCTGGATGGCTTTGCTGCCTCAGCCTGTTTAGATTTCCTCAGCTTGCTCAGTCAATCACAGAGCAAGCTTTGACCCAGATGGCCAGAGGAGAAAGCGAGAGAGAGAAAAAAAAAACCTTGCAAATTCTGTAGAAAAGCCACAAGAGCTTGTTTTGGATCTAACCTATAGTGAAATAAGGAGGATGTGGGGTCAGGCTGGTTCTTTACGTGCAATAGAAACAGAAAGCCAGACCACTACTGTCAGGAGAAGAGATGCAGCCGTCACCAACACCACAGGGGCCCGCAACGGTGACGGCTAACATATGAAAGAGATTGTACCAAACCAGGCACAGATCCTTCAGCTTGTTCTGGACTAAGAGGGGAACAGTTGTTGTTTTTTAGCCATTCATACATAAAGATGTGTGGATGACTATTTGTACATTAACAAACACCAGAGCCTGTACGAACATAATCCTCTGTGATGCCCTTGTAGCAGAGTAGTAGAGATGAGATCAGCTAACTCTACTGATAGCTGAGCACAAACACTGAAAACAGGGGGAAGCCAGCCTGGCTCTGTCCAAGGACGTAAAATAAAAACTCCTTGCATTACAGGGGAGGGTATGTTACTGCTCCTATCAAAGAAATAGTCCAACTCGTGACCTTCACACAACCATAAATTAAGTCATTTTTGTACATCAACAAACAAAATATAATACGCCATTTAAGCAGCAACCTCTGTGGCTGCGAAGACAATGGGGAAATGCCAAAAACTGCAGTTCCTCAAATGTCCACTTGAGGCTGGCTCCATAAGCCCCCTGGTGATGCTACGGATATACCATCTATTCTATGTTTTGCAAAATGCAAAATCATAAAGAAAAAATCCATTTACCTGTCAGTTTATGGCTCAGTATTATCTAACCTGCTGTGATATCACAAACATGTGGGAGGCTGCAGAGCAGAGTTTGGCTAGTAAAAAAAGTATCAATGATTTACATTTACTACATGATAACAAATCATCATGAAATGAATGAATGCGTGCTGAGATGGATTTATAAACATCCGGGTTACTCAGGCAGACCAACTGTCCATTCCCGAGCTCGACCACAAGAACGCTTTGAGGTCTGAAGTTTCAACTCTGGTTTTAAACTTTGAATGCAATGCTCCATGATTATGTCCGCCACTAACAATATGTTCTTTGTGTGAAAAAAAATCCGTTGGAGTTGTGGGAGAGAAAAAGTCTCCAAATATCTGAGTGATTTTTAGGTTCAAAGCAACATCGTGTGGAAGTTTTAACAGCCAAACATCAAGCAAGTGCAACAACACAAGACATAGCAGCTCCAGTCCCAGATTTACTCTTGTGCGGCATCTTCTTGCTTGGTCACTCGTTTTCTCTCTTAGCTTCCTCCGTCATCAGCCTCTTCAGTCTTTTCGCCTCTGTCAAGAGCAAAAGGTTCACCCTGAGGTCAAAGATTATGAGATTATTCCAAGTCATAGAGAGGAATTATGAATAGTTTGTGAGATAAAATAGATTCCGAATACAGAGATAAATTCTGATTTAAGACGGCAGCGCTTCCAAAGAAAATACCCCTTGAAAGAACACAAGAGAGGAGATAGTTGGGTCAGACAGAGAGCAACCGCAGAACTATTAACCCCGCTGGGAAATGAGCATCTGATTCGCTGAAGACCAACAGATAGTAAATGTTAAGAGAAAGGTAGGTTGAGCTGCATCAGGTAGTTTCAGATGGAAAACCTGAGGAATGTTTTCCTGATCTAACACTCTATGAAACCCTCGGGACCCAACAGAGGTAATGTTCAACAGCTGTGCACATGTTACACGTGTGCACAAATTCAGCCTCCACTTATTCTCCCATGACTGTTTTCCGTCTGCAATCAGCTACGACAGGGGTCATGATTTAGTTAGACAGAGTTATTCCACCCATCTCTGCATCCTCTGCAGTTTTCTTCTACGAGGAGACAGTCAGATCTTTTTTTTAAAATGCAAAAACACAAAGTGGTGAATGTTATCTCTTCATATATTCACACATATGTGTGTACATCTCAGCAAAAGGTTGATTTATGATCAATAAATCCTTATTTAGCGCCCCACTGCCATAAATATGGACAGCTGTACACCTAGATTTGTAATGATTGTATTACTTATGATCAAAAACAAGCGAGTCAACAACTTTGCTGACAGCCAAACATCGAGCAAGGTCAAGAACTGAAGACATAGCAGCCAGCTGATATTACTGACTAGTCCAACATTTACTCATACTCTTCACTCTCTTTACCTCTGCAATGCTAAACCGGTTCTGGTGCCCATTTGGGTACCCATTTCCATTCCCCCTGAAAACCTCCCCTTCTTCCTGGTGATCCAAAACACCTGTGGTACAAACACTCCTGCCCCGGCTGACAAACTGAGCTAACATCAGCTTACAGCAGCTACAGTTGTGCAGCAGTTTACTTCACTGACCATCAGGAAACTCTGTAAATCACAGAGAGAGTTGAGGCGGAGCAGCTGGAGGACATCAGAGGGAAAATCAAAATATGATCCAGTTTCACCAAAATCAGTGAAACAGTTGGTGGTCTAAGACTTTGTGGCGTGAAGCATTACACATTTCTTCCAGTCCAGAGCCTCTTTCCGCTGCACTGCGCTCAAGGTATGCAACTTGTGATCAGGGTTTGTCAGTAAACTTTCCTTCACTCAAAAGGAGCAGTCCAACATTTTAGGACAGTGGGGTTTGAACTCACGTGGAGAACGGACGGAAACAGCGACAATCTTATCTCCACATTTCAGCACTACATAGTTTACAGTCTTTTCATATGTTTTCAGCAGCTATTTCCCAACATGCTTCTTCATGCTGAGCTAAACTAGCCAGCACTCTATTACCAAACAAAAAAAGTGGCATCAATCCTCTCATTTCTCTGCTAACTATTCCTTTAAAGGGCACAAGCCAAAAAGGTTTGGGAGCTTAACAGATGACATTAGACGTTAACATGTAAGACTAAGAAATTCCTGAGATGAAAGGAGGGAGTATGTCATCAGACACCACAAGATAAAAACCTGCCTGGTTCATTTGTTTTGGCTTCGAGTCCAGGACATGTCCTCTGTCATGTGGAGCCTTTATCTATGAAAAGTCCACAAGGTTTGTGCCAAGTGTGGCAGAAACATGGTTTGTTTTTTTAATTTTTAATTGAGTTTGCGGAACATTGTATCTTTTCATCCACCTGGCTGTAGCACTTGGGTTTAAAGGGAACAAGTGGATTACTTCATGTCCCCCCTCTGTCTTGTCCCCTTCTCATGCTTTACATCTCTTTCACTGTCGCTCATTTTCTCTGGCATCTGAAGAACATTACAGTCTTAATTTAGGTCTGGAAATATAGTTAGATATTATAGCCTCTCTCTCTCTGCAGCTGCACCAGATGTGAGGAATGAAAGAAGCACAGAGGAAATGCAGTCCCAGGGGGGGAATGACCAGAGGTTTAGTGACTTTGGGAAGACCCATGAGAAGTGAGCCACCACACTAAAGCTTAAAGTCAGTCCCAGATTTACTCGTCTGGTGGCCGCTTGCTCAGTCACTGTCTCATTTTCTCTTTAGCTCTTAGCCATCAACGTCCCCTTTGGTCTTTTCTTCTCTGTCATTATGTCCATAGAGGCTGCTTAGCTTCAGCTTGCCCAGCTCAGGTTCTGGCATGACACAGCCTCCACGCCCCAGGCCTGAAAACCTCCCTCTTCACGGTGGTCCAAAGTACCTGTGGTACAAACACTAACAAATTTAACAAGTGACCCTGTTAACTGTCGAAACTAGAAACAAATCAGGTGACACTTGCCCAGCTCCAGTTCTGGCATGACACCATCTGAAAACCTTTCCCGGTGCTCTGAGCTCACAGTCTGGTGTTTGAGTTTAACTTTTAGGTTTTAGGACACTGGTGCAACTTGTGATCAGGGTTTGTCAGTAAACTTTCCTTCACTCAAAAGGAGTAGTCCAACATTTTAGGACAGTGAGTTTGAACTCACATCATGGAGAACAGACCAAAACAGTGACGTGACGAAGTACCCGATGGGGTTTCGCCTTATCTCCACATTTCAGTACTACATAGCTTACAGTCTGTTCATATCTTTTATTTTTTTTAACACTACAGCACTTTTATATTTATCTATGTACCTGTTATGTTCTGTTTCTACGGCTTTGTTGTAAAGCACTTTGGGTACCATCTGGCTATTGTAAAGGGCTCTATAAATAAACTTAATTTGATTTTGATTTGATATGTTTTCAGCAGCTATTTCCCAACATGTTTCTTTATGCTAAGCAAACAAACAAAACAAGTGATAGAAATCCAGTGAACTCTGTAAATTACAGAGGGAAAGTAGAAAAAACTGTCTCCATAAAAATGATCTAATTTCACCAAAAATCACAGAAATAGTTGTTGGTTTGAGACTTTGTGCCATTCACCTGATTACAGGTTAATGTATCATCACAATTATTTAAAATTTGTTCTTTTATGGATGGAAACGTTACATAATGTTGCTTTAATATTTTTTCTATCTTCAAATCAGGGGTCATGGCATAGCAGTGTTTTAGAAAAGGTCGACAGGACACTTGTTGCCGGAGTCTGAGTAAAACTAGGAGGGATCTTTAGGACGCAGCTCCACTCCCACAGAGAGACCGGGAGAGGGAGCGAGGTGCTGCCCACTCAGGATCTCCTCTCAGTGGACTGAAGCGGCAGCAGAGACGGTGAACGAGGTGAGATTCATTCAGATAAAAGTCATCGTGTTATCAGCCGGCTGAGGGAGTGGGGGCGTTGTGACGAGACGTTTGTTAACCGACAAACTTCCGCTTGATTCCGTTTGTTTGGGCTGCACCGGGCTGCACCGGGCTGCACAGACAGAAGCTGCCATAAGCTTAATGCATGGAAATCTGCAAAATGTCTGTTATTCTCACCGCTGCAGCGCAGACACTGAGCTTTAAGCATGCTGTAAAAAAATGCAAAAATCCAACTATATATGCAACAAATGTCTTGGGACTGATATATTTCCAGTTAAAGTTGGGTTTTCCCACAGAAAACTAGTTATGTAACATCCCTGCTCAGTGTATGAGACATATCATATAACACAATGAATGGTCATCTGTGGTTTAGGGTGGAAATCCCAGCAGGACTTTATAACACAAGCTGCAGATTTTTCTGCTGCAGCAGATAAAACACCATTAGGACCAACAATAATATTTCTATGATTGGATATGCAGAGTACTGTGCAGCTGTGACACACACACACACACACACACACACACACACACACACACTTCCAGCCAGTGTGTGCTAAACAAACAGTATACAGATGACATGGCTGCAGTCCCATAAAAGCAGATTATGAGACAATAGACCTCCCAATCCTCCTACTATGGAGCGAGACACCCAGACGGAAAGAGACAAATGAAATGATGCAGCCACGTAGTTAGCTGTCATCCTGTCTTAACATATTTCTTTTGCGTACATGTTTCTTCCAGGTATTTTTGTCTCTTTTGTCTTTGTAGTTATTTTGTGTCTCTTTGACTTTTTTGCTTCTTTTTGTAATAATTTGGTCTCTTTGTTGTCACTTTGCATTTTCTTTGCCTCTGCACTTATTCTGTTGCTGTTTTGTGTCTCTTTTGTAGTTTATTTAGGTCTTTCTTGTTTTGCCGTTGCTTTGTGTCTCTTTGTAGTCATCTTGTGTCTCCTCACAGTCATTTTGTGTCTCTTTGTAGTCGTTTATCTATCTACATCCTCAAGATAACTAAGATTTCTCTCACACATTCCCAGATAGCGTTAATATACAGTTTGGAGTGTTTTTGTGTGTACATAAAGGATGTGGGCCTACCTAATAATCAAAACAGATTATATACACACTTCAACCTGAACAGCAACCTGTTTTTTTTCCCCTCAGGTTTAGATTTACCATTTCATTTCACACCATGAGTTCAAGTTTTTTGTTCTGCACAACAGCAAACAGTAAACACTTTACTGTCTGTGTTTGTGGTCTTCTGCTGAGCCTCCCTGTCCAGTCGTGTATGAAGAATGTAATTGTCAGTATGGATTCAGCTGTCCTGTATAAACACAGCAGCACACACTGTTCCAGTTACAGTACCCAGAGAGTGTCTGATTACTGAGAGTCTGGCAGACGGCCAACGCTTTTCCATTGAAAAATACTCCATTTGGCTCTTTGTCCAAGTAAAAACAGTACCACTTTACCGACTTTCTGCAGATAAAATAAAACTTCACGAACTGGGGATAAATCATGGGCGGCATGCAGAGTCATTTTTTAGTTGATTTATGATCTTTGCACTCTGCGCTCTCTCGGTTTTGGGGGAATTTTCTTTACTTTTTGGATTTGGATGAGAAGCACATTAGTCCTTGACCTCCCACGAGTCAACTCTGTGGAAATGTATGGGCAGAAATCTCTGAAAGCTCTAAAGCTCTAAACAAATGTTTGTGTTGTTGCAAGAAGCATTGACTTCATTCGTTTTTTTTTGACTCCCGTCTCTCATTTTTGGGGTAATGATGTTTTCTCTGGCTCCGTGTCGGAGATTCCACATTCACTTTTCCACCTCGCTCTAGGAATGACATCCAGGACTCATGATGATATTATTTTCTGAGCAGCTGCTGAACAACTCTCTGGTATGTGTTTCTTAAATCAAATGGAATAATCTTCACTTCATTTCTCCTGATGTGAAGTGAATTGTTTCATATTATGTTTTATATATAAAAGATAATATAGTAGTAACTCATCTATTCCTTTATCTCCTCCTTTTTTCAGGAAGTCTACTTGCTACTTACACCTCTCCATGGTTTTTCTTTCTGCTAAACAGTATTTCAGATCTTTTAACTCCATATTTTGCATCAGGATCACTTGGATGTGTTCACCAAAGGTCTTACATGGTCTTACATAGTGTTTGTTCAATTCATCTGCCGGATACATTGCTCTGAAATCTTCTTCTACAGACATATGTGGTCCTCTGACTTTGCCCTAGTGCCAAAATGACGTTGATGTTTGCCCTTCGAGTAAAATATCTGAACAACTGTTGAATGGATAGCCATGAAATTAAGTGCAGACATGCAGACATGAATTTTTCCAGTCATTTTCAGCTATTTTCAATCCTGTGATATTAAGTTCTTTACTGTGATTTGTGAGCTTGTAGTTTTGAAAGATACAATAGAAACAGTGTAAAAACTTTAAAGTCTGACTCACCAACAGTTCAACCAGTTCAACCTGCTCTTGTTGAACAAATGTTTTTTTAGAATGGAAGAGACAACTGGAAATGTAATCATATTTTAGAGTCCCAGTTGTGTTTGTTTGCTTTTTTTGAATCCTCAGTAACTTGGAAGACGCACACAGTTCACTCAAATCACAGAGGACCAAGTAGAATAAACTGCCAAGTCACTAACATCCAAGTCCACCAGAAGAAATTCATCTGGACGTTTCCTCTGTTCAATTTAGGCGCAGCTATGTTGGGCGTCCTCCTCCTTCTGTCCCTCATCTCCCTGGTGGCCCTGGTGCCTCCTCCTGCCCCCTGCAGGCAATGCTGTGATCACCTGGAGCCACCAGAAGGCAGCGGAGCCCAGCCGCCCATCGGAGGGTTCAACTACGTGCCAGAAGTCCGCACCTACATCAACATGACCATCCTCAAAGGTGACACTGAAATACATGTCCATGTCCATAGAGGCTGAGCCCGGTTATATAGCGCATTTGCCCAGCTCCTGTTCTGGCACGACACTAACTCCACTCCCTGTCAGCATTCCCTCACGCCCCGGGCATGAAAACCTCCCCTTTTCTGAGAGAAAAGTTACAAAATGTTACTTTAAAGATTTCATAGCATGTTCTTGGTAATACTGAAAAATTTCACATTTAGAAAAAACTCAGGACGTTGGGACTGACTTTATCAGATGGAAAAAAAACTAAGAAAGAGTCACATATTTGCTGCCACATATTTTCTTTATGTGGATCCAAACAAACAAAAGAGTCGGATAACTTTTGACATGTTTATGAAGACGTCCCTGGAGCCAAAAGCCGGGCGGCAGCTCCAGTGTCTTGACAGTTTACATTGTGTGGTTTAAAGAAAAGCTCCAGCCTTTATACCCAAGTACCCAACGAATAACCCCAAATCAAACTGACCTGAACTAGGGAAGGAAATGTGGCTTTGGTGGCTTAGTTTCTGTTTTCTGTAAGCTTACATATGATTCCTTCATTTCTGATGGGGTGCAGGTGACAAAGGAGATCGTGGCGAAAGAGGAACACCAGGTAAACCTGGACACATCGGCCCTCCAGGCTCCATAGGCCCCATGGGCTCCAAAGGTAGTAAAGGCCAGGCGGGTCCTCCAGGAGACCCCTGCAAAATCCAGTACTCTGCCTTCTCCGTCGGCCGTCGCAAATCCCTCCACAGCCTGGAGTCATACCAGGCGCTCGTGTTTGACACGGTCTTCGTCAACCTGGAAGAGCACTTTGACATGTTCAAGGGTAAATTCATCTGCCGCATCCCGGGGATCTACTACTTCAACGTCAACATTCACACATGGAACTTCAAAGAGACATATCTACACATCATGCAGAACGACGTGGAGAAGGCCATCGTGTACGCCCAGCCCAGCGACCGCTCCATCATGCAGAGTCAGAGCGTGATGCTGGAGCTGGACCTGAGTCACGAGGTGTGGATCCGCCTGTACAAGAGGGAGAGGGAGAACGCAGTTTACAGTGATGATGTGGATGTCTATATCACGTTCAATGGATACCTCATCAAAGCGAGTGTAGAAGGAAAATGAATAAGGCATGGCTAAGGTCAGTTGTGTGGGAAGCAAACACATTGAACTGACACGAGAGCACAAAGAAATTCACTGTAAAATTCTTATTTTCTTGCTTTTATAATCAGATTTTTAAAAAATAATAAAAAAGACATGCAGCATGCTGCAGCGTGCGTTGCCGGAGAATGAGCAATACCACTTAGAGAAAATGTGAAGAAATAAAAGAGAAAGAGAAATTAGCATTTTCAAAGTGTTTATACAGCAGATTAATTTTCTTTTTACTGCATGTGCACTACAAGACAACAAAATAAAGACCTAGCCTCATTAGATTAGATTAGATTCAATTTATTGTCATTACACATGTATAAATACGAGGCAACGAAATGCAAATACACGAGAGGAATAGTTCAACAATTTGGGAAATATGCTAATTTGTTTTCGTACCAAGAGTTAGAGGAGGAAATGGATACCACTCCTGCATCTGCTAGTTTTGAAACCTGGATATGGGGAAGCCGCTTTGCTCTTTTAAAAGGTAACAAAATCTGTCTCTCAACACCTCTAAGGCTCATGAATTTATACGTTATATCTTGTTGTTCAATGTTTTCCAGGTGGTTATTTCTTGGCTGCAAGAAGAGACTCTTGACATGTTTACATTTTGATTTTGAACAAACAAGATATAACATATGAATTCATGAGCCTAAGAGATTTTAGGCTCATGAATTCTAATGAAACAACTCAAGTGGCAACCTCCGTCGCTGTGAAGTGAAGCCATGGCCGTGGAATGGTCAAAAACTGCAGTTCCTCAAACGTCCACATGAGGCTGGCTGCAGAACGAGTCAGTCTCCATAAGTCCCCATGTTCAAATGTCCAACTTCACAGCAGAAATAAACATGTTTACAGCCTGGTACAAAAAAACAGTTTTGGTATTTATAGGTAATTTCCTCGTTCATGACAACTGTACTGAGGGTGAATTTTGTTTAACTCACCCGTTCGTCTAATTGTCAGTGAGGAAACAAATTGGCATATTTCCCAAAATGTTGAACTATTTCTTTCATTTCTTTCATTTGGAGGTAACTACTAGCTGTAATGTCAAAGAACATCTGAACATCTAACTCTCAATAATAAAGTTATTCGGAGCTTCTCGATGGGTTGAACAAAAAAGGCACAAATTGTAATCTGTTAACTTTTAGTGACAGGAAATTGCGATGGAAAGATGGACGAGATTTAGTATTCTCACTCTGTAATGAAGAAACTACCAATGATGTAAGAAACACTTTCACTGGTCATGTGGACTGTTATTGAGTTTTGTATGTGGTGCTAAAACATGGTGCTAACTGAACCGATCTCTCCCACTAAGATTCAACGTCTTGGATTGACTTTCATATTTTTGGGGGGATTTAATTGTGTTTTGCTTTCAAAGTTACTTGAATATTTTGTGCTAAACAAGATTACCAGAAGGTGCTGATTATCCTCCCTCCCTGATATCATCATGTCGTTCCTCACTGTGAACACTGACGATTCGGCTCCTGCAGGGTAAAAAGCAGAAACCAAAGATGCTCTCAGTTATTACAGTTTTTTTTAATGCTCTTACTTGCAGTAATCACACTAATGTACTATGTTTATACATGGCTTCACTAATAATGATTATACTGCCATTAATATTGTTTTTAGCCATAAACCGGATGTAGTTCCTCGCCATGGCCACCACAGGGCAGCGTACACTCATGAATTTAAACGCTCTCTCATGCTGTCATACTTCTGGTAAAAAAAAAAAAAAACTTTCAAAATAAAGCAAGCAAAACAGACAGCTGGGTTTCTGTTGCTGTTGTTTATTTAAATGTGTGCATTGCTGGTAACGCTATCATCAGTACCTCCACCGACATGATGGAGGCTGTGTGTCCATCTGCTTGTTATGTCGTTTTTCTGCCCGTTAATCTATGAACATAGCTTTGCTGTGTGTTTGATATGTTTGCATTCACTGTAAAAGGTCATCTTTGATAGTTTGGGTTCAGTTCATCCTGAATTTAAGATGGTGAAAACATCACCCAACACTGCAAAGACCTTTGGAAACGTTGGTGGATGGGAAGCCAGTGAGGGATCACGTCCATGTTGCAGATCTTGCCACTTTCACAACTTCTCTAATCTGTCTGCATGGTCTCCAAAAGGTCTTTTAATGAAGATTTTGATAAACATGAACACAGTGACCCCTTGAGGATATCATAGAGAGTTACTGAATAATTAACTCGTCTTACCAAAGTTCAGTGTTTTTGTGTTGAAGCTTCTTTTCAGGAGTTTTTGAGGAGCAGGGCCTCACCTCAACCAGGCCACTTCCAACATTCCTATAATTCCTAACCCTCTCATCCTCTTTCACTCTAGTGTCCTGCAACCTTCCCACCCACCTCATTATTTCCTCTTATTTCTTCCTCTGCTTTCTACTCTCCGTTGAGTTCTCAAGCCGGGTCCGTCATGCACCAGCTGCTACGGCGGATTCCCCATGAAGGCCAAGAGTTCAGACAAAGTCTTTCGTTTTGTTAATACATCATTTAAACTATCTTGTTGATGTTGTGGCCCTTGCTAGTGAATCATATCTTTAATTAAGTCGGACATGTGATACCCATATTTCATATATACTGTCAAGAATGTATCTTGAAGATGGTACGTCTGTGGTTCTTCAGGCATTAAAGTCCAGAGAATTCCTTGTTTTTTGCTCAAATTGGCATCATTTCCTGTTAACATTTTTGTGGGCTGCACTGAAAGTTTTCCTTTCCTGTTGTCTTCACACATGAGATTTCGCTTCCAGATTTACAGTGTCAGTCCTCACTATGCAAAGTAACTATTCTGATTCAAGATGTTCAGATAATACCACGATGAATATCTCACATTATGCTAATAAGGCAGGCCAACATTAATTGTGTGCCAGTATTATCTAATATGATAGTGTCATTATAATCATGTGATACAGATATAATGAATCATTCTTAAGACAAAATGAGACTTTCAGATTTTCCATCATGCCCCACAACCTTTATTTCTCCTGTACAAAGACCGAATGATGCATGACACCATGACAGATTAAACTGAATGAACACTTTGCATTTTCCCATGTATGAGAGATAAAAATAGATTTGAGGTTTTTCTTTTTTTTTGGTCTGTGACACTAACGTCAGGAATTGGCATGAGGTCAAACTGAAGCACAAGGTTTGGCACTGCCGCTTCAACAAGCTTTTAAACTGTTGAAGTGTCGTGTCACAACAACAAAAAAACAAAAAAACACATCAGTCAAACTCACTAAGACTCATCCGAGACCGATTTTTCCCTTTACAAAAGCAGCATGTGCTCATAGGTTTTATTCTGCCAATAAATAAACAGTTTCCTTTTGCCTTACAAAATTATTCCATATTACAGTGTTGTTGTTTGCACCTTCAAAGAAAAAAACTAAATTGCCGACATGGTTAACATGAGGACCGTAACGTAAGAAAATAGAAAAGAGCATAACAAGAATACAAAAGACATGGAACGATCCAAACACTGGTAAGGCGGGAGAGCTCAAAGACTAGCTGTGGTTTTGTTTTTTGCTTAGCGTAGACCTTCTTCTCGGAGATACATGGAAAAAACACATCAAGAAACTTTAGCCAGTGATGCTAAAGAATTCCAGCGTATCCAAGTGAGAACTAGGAGTCAAAAACAACACAGTAAAACACTGTACACTTAAATCAAACCCCCCCCAAAAAAGGCAGTGAGACAACACTGAGTCAATAGTGTGAACACGTATGTGGCACAGAGCATGTCCAGGACATCATGTACAGTACAAACCACACAATAATACTGCATGTTAAATGATACACAGCAATCCACTGGACACATGCACACTAACAATCCACACAACATCATGAATCACACAAATTGCCATAAAGACAGTTCTGCTGAAGGGCTGCGTTGTCTCCTTTTCTTTCCAAATAATAATAATCACACATGACAAACAAGGCCCAGTATATCAAATATACCTTGTTGCGGCTTCATACAGATCTTACTGTATTGTGTTCTAGTAAAAATTAAGTCCTTCTACAAAAATACTTTTTTTTTTTTTGCTGTGTAAACTTTTGCAACCAAAGGCACTATCTTAACCTTCCCGGCCTTCTTATATAAAACATGTAGCTAGATCCTGGCCCGAGATCATAATGTGATTAATGCTGACTGTAACCATGATCAAACCTTTTCCTTGGAAATCATTAAATACTAAGCATAACCTCATCTTGCAACTTTACAACTGTGCTCAATACGCAAGCATCAGTCCAACTTGTGGAGTGATGTATCTTTGCAACAGCGCAGTCACATTGCACATACTGAAAAACACTCATGGACTGTCTTTGAGAAGAGCTGAATCTGGGGCGACCGGAGTTGGTTCCAAGAGTCTTCTTCAGATCTACCTGACTGGTCGGGAATACCATGTATTTAGCCTTGGTGGGATCGTTAAAAGGGCCATTGTTTACTTCTGGTTTGTTAGTACTCATCGTTCTGACGACTTCTGGTGTAAACGATGGTTGTTAAGCTTAGCGGAGGTCTGGTGTGAACGACGGTCGTTAAGGTGACCTGAGGTCTGGTAGTGAACAACCATCGTTAAGATCAGCAGAGGTCTGGTAGTGAACAACCATCGTTAAGATTAGCAGAGGTCTGGTAGTGAACGACAGTCGTTAAGGTGACCTGAGGTCAGGTGTAAATGACGGTCGTTAAGCTCAGTCTGGTAGTGAACGACAGTCGTTACAGTCGCAGGAGGCCATGTGGGAACTGCTGTTTAGTTTCCTTGGAAGGGCACTAATGAACCCTAATCCTAATACCTGGGTTCCCCCACCAGTCACTCAGAACTGAAGAAACCTCTTGGATAAGAGGTGAAATGTCTTCACGGATCTACGACCTGGTCCAGTTTCCCCAGGCTCGACTCTTCTCAACGAAAGAGCACCTGGACGACTGAGAACATTCACAGACTTCCTTTCTTGACCAATGTTCTCAGCTCCTTGCTACAAAATACTGCATCCCATGAAAAGTGCCGCCCTTTAAAAATAGTCATCATATTTAAGGGGGAACGGGGAGGGGGGGGCAACAACACTGCTGCAGTCTCCAGGGTTACCTAATATATATATAATATAGTTCAGTGTGAATAACTGCAGTTTGTGCGTGCAAAAAAACAACAATGCT
This sequence comes from Larimichthys crocea, assembly GCF_000972845.2. Taxonomy (NCBI): domain Eukaryota; kingdom Metazoa; phylum Chordata; class Actinopteri; family Sciaenidae; genus Larimichthys; species Larimichthys crocea. The sequence goes on from NC_040022.1 coordinate 2,224,858, forward strand.
GATGTTAAGACCATCATGGTAGCAACAAGCAAGAAAAAGTAAATGTTCCCTTTGGAAAAGTGTGCGTTTAAGCCCCATGAAAGAATGCTGAAACTCCAGTTTTACGCCTCAAAGACAAGTCGAGACAAAATCCAGCTCTGCAGTCTAATGTTCACTAGAGCTGCTGCACTTTTATATGAGGAGGCTACAACTGTGGCATGCTCTGAAAGTGGCTAAATAAAGCAAGCTGCTAAAATGTCTGAAATGTTTCTACTGACAAAAGGTGGTGCAGTATGTGTTCTGTAACATATGACCTGTATATGAGATATAAAATAGTTGTTTCTGATGTTGATAGCTGTCATTAATATGTATCTTCAACATAAAAGTCCCTTTCATGCTTAACATAAACATTGCACACAATGTGAAATAAATTAGACGACGTCTAACACTCTAGTGCAACAACACTTAAAACTATTCTAATAACACCTTGTTTTAGATAATCGCCCCACATTTCCTGTTCGTGCCTCATCCGAAAGGGTTCCTATGACATCACAAACGTTGAGTATGGCTCTGTGACATCACTTCGGCGAGGTTTCAAAACATCCTGCTACAAAGCCTGTGTGATCGTCACAGTTAGCCACGACGACGACGGTGGCATCGCAAATGACGTGACATCAACGTTAGGGCGTGCAGGACGCTCAGCGTGTCGTTTTGGGTCGAGGGCTAACACTGAATGTGCAACACACTGAACGCGGGGGTCAGACCACACGTCTGTTTCTGTGTGTTAAGATTGTCACCGTGACGGATTAGGCGATTATAGAGGCAACCAATCATTGCTCGCCATCTTTCATGACGTGCGTGGTGTTACTGGGAAGGAGCTGCTAGGAACCAACTTCACGATACAACAATGTATCAAACAGTGGTTGTGTGTGCAAGATACCGGCTGTACCCTTTCCTCTGTCTCGCAGCACCAATAACATCAATCCTCTTTTAATTACAGTTGTGCTCCTAAAAAAATCCAACATGCTGCTTTTTGTCGATGTGGTGTTGATTGTTGTGGTCATCGTGAGACACTACAAAAAAACAGAACAATTGATTGTCGTCCCCGACACCCATAATTGCCCCCGAGCAACCCGACGTCTGCCAAATCAGGCCGATATCGTGTCGTCTGACCCCGGCATTAGGGACACTTACTGTTTGCAAACTGTCTCACTCTTGTGTGCTTCTTGTTCTCTTTGCGATTTAAAAACAATAATGGATAATGAGTACCTGGCTTCTCCTCGTTAGTGTGCTTCCTTAGAGCAGTGAGCGTCCTTTAATTAATGTGCACATTCAGTGTAGATTAAGACGAGAAACGAGATCTGCAAAGCCCAGAACAAAGGGAGGTGTCGCTGTTGTTGGAGTGTAGCATAATTTCATGACATAATAATAATAAAAAATTAAAAAAAACATTGTGTCTGTGTGTGGCTGGGTCAGTCTTGTAGAAATGTGTCACTCATTGAGGATCGAGTCTGGTCTGTCGTAGCCAAAGAGCCTGAAGTCAGGCTCGTACAGCTTGTAGAGTTCTCGTCGCGCCTCGACGGGCACGGTGCTGAACCAATCAGCCTCCCAGCTGCTTGCTGTGAGGTTCCTATGCGAGGTGGGAAACTCCACCACATTGTCCACCCGCAGCTGACGCAGTAGGTGCTCGGCGTCCTCCTCTGCCGTCTCCAGGTGGCCCACAAAGTCATACTGAATCTGGCATGGGTGGCAAAGCCGATACACCTGCCGCCAGTGCTCATTAAAGGGCATTTCCTTCTCTGTCTGAGGGTCCAGGAGGTACTGGATGAAGTGGGAGAAGGAAGGATGTATACCTATGCCAAACGCCTCGTCCACAGAGGCGGGAGGTGTCGGCTGGTTGGCGTAGCGGCGCAGCATGACCTGTGCAAAGCGCCGGTAGAAGTCCTCATTGGGCAGCTCGAATTTATTTCGGTAGGCGGAGATGAGGCGCACAAAGGGGTCCCGCACAAAAAGAAACTTGGTGTACTTCTTCAGCTTCACCTTTAAAAAAGAATGAATACATAACATTATTACTATCACACATATAACAGACATTTATAGGTGTGTAGGATTTAGTGCCATCTAGCAGTGCAGTCAGCCTCTCCTTCCTAACGATATGTGGAAACATGTACAGCCAAAGTCCAACAGGAACGGATGCGATTCATTCGGTGTGCGCCGCAGACGTCGGAGCTAATTCGTGGCCGTTCTAGTCAACATTTGTAACACATCGTGGTCTGGTTCTGAAGCGCCCCAGAAGCGGGTCTCCACCCGACACCATGCCAAAAAATGTGCCAAAATGGCCAAATCTGAGCAAGTTAACAAAGTCTGGCGGGCGAAACACTCCTGGTGGGGTTTGAAGTCGTGTGGAGAACGAACCAGAACAGCGTCACAGTCGTGATGTGCCTGGTAGGGTTCTGCTGTTACTATTAATAGTTTACCAACTGAGGTGGACATAAACAGGCGAGTCGAGGCTCTGAACCAATTGCACATTGTCTCACAATCCACATAAATCCATTTAAAATATGAAACGGTTCACCAACGACTGTGTAAACATAATATATCTGGTGTCTCATCACAGTGTTTTGTGAGCTTGTTTCTGAGAAAAAGAGTTTTTTTATCGTCCTGAAGACAAATGATGATATTATATTCCTAATAGTAAAAGTAAATAAAGGCCCCTAAATCTTACAAACTGGGTCTGTAAAATAGCTCAAGTGAAAATAAAACACAGAGCAACAAATAACTAAAGCTTAGAGAGACATAACTCCAGAGGCCAGACGCTCACAGTGACATAGCTGGAAACAGATTAAGTGAGAACTGTCTGGAGCAAACGGATGTCCTTATGTGGCAGCTACAGGATCACCAGTCAAAGTGAGTCAGAGCTAGCAGATAGTAAGTAAAAACACATCCCGGCGTGACACGAGCAGAATCAGGTCAGAACCCAAAAATGCACCGGTGCTGAGGTGAGATGCTGAAACAGCTCAGTGATTCTTCTCTTAATAAAACATCAGAGAGCAGCACATACCGGTCATGCTGTACTGCTTTAAGCAGACGTCGCACGACAACTCACTAAAATACCAAACAGGTGCAGCCGTGACGCTCTGCACCTGTGGAAAACACCAAATCAGCAGCACAAAGCCTCACCGTGCACCATGCGGCACATTAATCCAAAAAACATTTAACATTTAATGAACTATACTTTGACCTTATTTGAACTGACCTTCATGAGGTGCTTTGCAAACTTGCCGTAACGCTTCCAGAACTTGTTGAAGGTAAAGTGCATGCTGTTGTTGTGGACCAGGTCTCGAGGGATGGCCAGCGGGTCTCTCTGGGGAACGCCGTCCCTCAGGAGGCTTTCGCTGAGGATGATCATGATGCGCTTCCAGTTACTGCACGCTACCTGAGGGAGGGAGGCATGTAGAAGTAAATATTGTGAAGCTAAATAAAGCGTTAACGAAGCAGTGAGACGTGCAGGCGTTTGCGTACCTTGGGAACGTAGCAGTAGATGATGCCGTGCCTGTCGTCCACAATGAGGTGATCCAGCTCCTTGTTGGGAATGTCGTCAAACGAACGGTTCTTACCGGGAAACACCACGCTGTCGTTGGCGCACATCTCCTGAAGTAACCTCCGCCGCTGCTCCTGATTATATGATATAAATATAAATGGATTGTTACCTGGTTAGATTCATCATCTTGTTTGTTTTAAATCAATAATTCCAGATGAGTCTGCAGGCTTGTGTTTTATTTGCTCTGGCAGATGTGTCTGGACCTCCTCCCATCCAGACAGATTCACACCCTGGATTTTGGATCCTGGACGTCATCAGGCCAATGAACGATGACTGTACGGAGGCCACTGACGTGCAACTGTGTGTTAACTGCATTTAAAGCACTTGTTAGTTAAGTTACGTACGAATGACAGAGACACCATTCACCTGGTTACAAGTCAGTGTGACATCAACATGGTTTAAACTCTGTTAAGTTACACAGTGCTGCTTTAAAGGTTTTGATAATAAGGACTGTTATACTTCAGACAGGATTTGGTAAGTCGGAGTGGCTGTAGCTTTTTTAATTATGTTCTGAGGCATTTTGCTCTGCACCCTTGTAAATGTAAAGTGAACGGAGAGGTCAGGCTAAATTAAACCTCATGACTCATGATCAACAACCTCCAACAAACAGGTGCAGCAAAATGTATTTTTAAGAACACCAGTAACGGTAAGCCGAAGGTCTTTAAATAGAAATTTGACAATCTGAGACAAAGTTCACGTCTGTCTGCTTGTGTTTGGACATTTGAGGACTTAAGAAATGCCTCTAATGAAAGTATTATATTAGTGCTAACGTTGAAATCCTCCCACAGGTCTGTTTCAACACAGACATGACACAAGCAAAGGTGAACTAACGTCAAACGATGCCTCTGCTTTATTTAGTCGGCATGCAGCCGGGTATGGACATGAATGGAATGCAGCCTTCGTGAACAATTTTCCTGTTGCGACACGTCAAAATGTCTTGTTTAAACATTTAAAACCACGAGGAGGGATAATGAATGAATAATAATTTCAGATAATAACCTGTCTCTCACGGAGTTCTGCTGCCACCGGAGTCAGGTGAATCTTCCACTCCCGCCGCGGCACATACCGCTCTTCTGCTTTCTCTGATTGGTTACTTGTGTCAGCGGGAGCGGGGTCCGTTGGCTCACCGGTTCCCGGCTCTAGGAACTGGTTAACGAAGGCGTCGATGTCGGACAGGAAAGACGGGGTTCGGGATGTTTGAGGTCGCTGCTGAGGAGCCGGGTGCGGGATTTTGGGTCCCGGCGAAACGGGCGTGTGCAAATACAGATGTGACGCTCCGACGTCGTCCCAGTAGATGATGATGAGGAGAATCATGAAGGCCGAGCCCAGGACGACGAAAATGCGGAACATCCTGGACGTTCCCATGGTGACTGTTGCTTGCTACAGGATCACCATAGCAACTGACGATGCCTCTTTTTTTTTTTTTTTGGTTACAGGGCGTCTCTACAGCATCACCATGGCAGCAGATTGGATCTTTTTTTTTTTATGTCATCACCAGGGCAACAGATTGGACTAACAGGGTTCTTGCTACAGGATCACCATGGCAACAGAGTCAAGGTCCAGGAGCTCTCTCTGTCTCTCTCTCACCATGGCGATGGATAGACGGCAGCTGTAGCAGAGCAGGCTGTGGCAGGAGGATGGAGGTTCATCATGATGTTGGTGCACTGCAGGAGTGTAACTGGCCACCTGAGGATTAACCCTCACCTCTGCTCCATGTCTGCAACAGAGAAGAAAGATCACCGTTATGTACGCTCATTGTTTTTCAGCACACAGATAAGCTCACAAAACAGCGGCGTAACTGTCCTACAGACAGGTGGTTGTTTAAGGTCAGTTTAGTTCATGAAGACAGAGGAGGGCTGAATGAAGCCTGGATGCTCAAACAAGCCATCTGTAACGACACTTACCTGTCAATTAAAGCACCCACACTGCTAATCCTGCATAACTTTAAGCCTTAATATAATATGAACAGGTGAGTTGTATATAAATTCAGACTCAGTACAGTTGTCATGAACGATGAAATTAGCTACAGAGACTAAAACTGTTTTTTGTACCAGGCTGTAAACATGTTTACTTCTGCTGTGAAGTTGGACATTTGAACATGGGGACTTATGGAGACTGACTCCAGTGGATTTACAGTTTTTAGCACTTCCGCATTGGCTTCACTTCACAGCAACGGAGGTTACCACTTGCTTTTGACACATGTCGAGACATGTTAAGAGACTTGTGTCGGTCATGTGATACGTTGCCCCAGAAATGAAGCCCAGGAGCTATAAAATATAAAAAACAAATGTCTTCGTAAAAACCAAAGCAAAATGACGGAGTAGACTGGACATAAGGAACACATTAATCATTGTCTCCTATTACCCCTCGATGGGACCGGCTCGTTGCAGAGAAACAAGCTCGGGGACCGACACTAGAGCACCAAACTCAGAAATAATGTGAGCATGTGATCGAGGTATTCTGGCTCCAAAACCCGAGCTAAAGTGGACCCCAGTCTGACTCTTTTTTGACAAGGCATTAACTGAATTCCTCCCTCACCTCTCTGAGTTGACTTAACTCCAACTGCCAGCGGTGAAATCACAAGTGGTTGTCAAATATCTGCATGCCAAAGCGTGAGAGGGACGGCGGAAAGCTCTGCATACCACACAAACTTTTCTTTAATGCACAAGTATCCCGCTGTACCCACACCAGACATCCTATGGATTATGGTACAGCACCGGCACACTTTAATACTGAGCGCCTCTGAGGTAATAAAAGCCCCAATGTTAGCGAGCTTTGAAAGAGCGCCAATAGCAAATATTTTACACGCCTAACCAAGATACGAAAACACACCGACGGTTACTGTGCTCATGCAGAAAGAACTCAAAGACTAACACACAGTCTGTTCTTCCTTATCTCAATTACAAGTCATTTATTTCACCTCCAATAACTCTCTCCCGCTCTCTCTCCCTCTCTCTTCTCTTTCCCGTTAAGGGCGTCACTTTTCCATTCTGACACTCTGATTTCTAAATTTGGACCTCTCGTGCAACAGTCCTTGTATTATTTCCTCTTTCCTGAAGCTAAGAGGGGACCATTGACTTGGAAAATCATCATTCCCCTCCTCTCCAGAGGGTGCAGACTACGCTTGTCTTCCTCTCTATGATGAGCTATATGAGGTACTCGAGTAGTTCCATGACTACTCGTCGAGTTAAGTACTTTTTACTGTTATCTGACTGTAACTGTGAGATTTTAAACAGAAATCGTGATGCATTCTTATGAATTAGTATCCAACAGCAAATTAAATTTAATGGGTATGGCCGTCTTTGTAGTCCTGCCTCGCCTCCCGGCTAATCTAAAAATCAGCAAAGGCGTGGATCACTGGTGGACCTGAGGCGGGCTGAAAGACGCCTGGGTGTTCAAACAAGCCTCTAATGGCAGCAATCTCTCAATCAAACCATGCACGCTGTTAATCCTGCATAACTTTCAGTCTTAATATAATCTGAACAGGTGAGTTTTATATAAATTCACCCTCAGTACAGTTGTCATGAACGGGGAAATTAGCTCTAGAGACCAAAACTGTTTGTACCAGGCTGTAAACATGTTTATTTCTGCTGTGAAGTTGGACATTTGAACATGGGGACTTATGGACGTTTCACTTCCCAGCCACTTGTGTATAACAAGAGTTAACACCACTAAGAGAACTTTTCTTGGCACTAACCACCGTGGCGATGTTATGTTATATTAAAAACAATAAGACGACTTAATTTGACTTGGTCATATCCAGATACAGGTAGAACGTAATTTAATGCACTGACTTACTTTCTATAAAACAAAAAGTTTTCACTTTCATTTTCTCTTCTTAGCCCTCTTGTGTCTTTCCGCCTCTGTCACTATGTCCGCCGAGGCTGCTGAGCCCGGTTACATTGCTCAACTTGCCTAGCTCCTGTTCTGGCACGACACCGGCTCCTATGAAACACCTGTGATACAACAACACTGACAGTCCACGCTAACAAACTGAGCTGACATCAGCTTACAGCAGCTACAGCTTGGCAGTGTTTACTTCACTGCCCATCATGAAAGTCTGTAAACCACAGAACTCTTGATGTATCCTACCTATTTCTACTTTTACAGCCAGTCTGACGCGTTAAACCAGTGTTTACATTCATATTCTTTAAGCCTCACAGCACATTAATTACTCCGTATTAGTGTTTACCTGCCTCACGACTCGTCCACCTTTACACCAGCTGTGTAAACAACAAGATAACAGCAGCCGGAGACAGATAAATCACACCGTCCTGTCCGCAGCAGCCGCCAGCGGATGCCAGACCCCGGACACAATGTAGCCTTTGACGGGGGGGAGCAGCTCGCCGGGAACGGGCTGTTCCTCACACGGCTTCTCGGTGCATGAAAGTGTCGCTTACATATATACATGGAGATAATATAAAAACAACAGGCTTCCGTATTATTATTATTATTTTTGCATGAATAAACGCTTGCACAGGCTCAAAGTAGTCCTCTGCAAAGGTGCATGCGTTAAAATACGCCCCGTGCACAAAAGGTGAAGTGTTACTTTTAAAGGTTTGTTGTTATTAAAGAATAAAAAAGATGAGCGCATAAATAAATAAAAAATAAAAAAACAACCTCCTCACCTCTTTTCTCTCTCGGAGCTCCGTGCGCCGCGTCAGCTGCCTGTGATGTGAGAGCCCTGTGTTAAAGATGGAGCGGGAACACGGCAAACAACGCGAGAGTTGACTCACTGGAAGGAAGAAAAAAATAAATAAATAAAAGGGGAGAAAACTCACTTTTCTGGGTCATCTCCTGTCTGCAGTCTGGGATGATTTATGTAGACAGACCCTCCCCCCTGTTTCCTCCCACATGTGCTGAAAATAACCTGCCCCCCTACCTGTAAAAACAAATCACCACCCTCCTCCCTCACTTAAAAAGAAATGCAGCAAAAAAAAGATGATTATGAGGAAACGTGGCTGTGGGATCTGTCTTGTTCTGTTGCCTCAGGGCTGACGGGCTTAGAAATCCTGTGGTTTTGTTCATCCTGTGACATCAAACATCCTGTACGGAGCAGCTGAATCATTTTACAACCAGTCATCTGCTTCCCATCACACATCAAACCCCCACGACTCCTGCTTTTTTATGAATTTGCTCTAAATAACTTAAAATGCCCGGCGAGCGTGGCTGCATAGTTTGAACACACACTCACACTCCAGAGTATAAAAGTCCCAAGAGAGAGAAAAGATGGTGCAACTGAGATTGTTTGAAACATCATTTTTGGGGAAGATACTGAACCCCAAACTGTCTGTAGACACTGCCTGCTTACCTAGCTCCTGTTCTGGCACGACACCAACTCCACTCCCTGTCACCGTTCGCCCCCAAGCCTGAAAACCTCCTCCTCTTCTTCAAATACTAAAACTCCCTCAGTGCTCTGAGCTTGCAGTTCGCAGTGTGGTTCGATCCACTGAACCCTAAATTTGCTCCCTAGACGAGGCCGAGCAGAACTGGGAATCGTGAAACAACTGTCAGATTTGACGAGAAAGTCACTATTTAAATAAAACTGAATTTAATCATGTTTATTACTTTAATCTATTTTATTACTTTGATGTTGATTACCATCCAAAAATAAATAAATAGCCCTGAAGTCTGTCGGTATTAACTGTGAGTGTGGTATGTGTGTGAATACTGCATATTGCTGCATGCAGCATGTTTGTCCAGACAGATGAGGAGATTATCTTCCACCCTGATGAAAGAGGTTTCTCTAAATCCCTCTCTGGCCTGAACATTTTAGTCAAATCAAACCTTCTGGTGTCAAAACGCTGATTCCACAGTGACCAGATGAACCAGTGAACAGATAGACAGATAATAGATAATAACAGAAAACATGTGTTTACATTTTAAAATCAAATTAATGTTTGTAAAGGGAAAGACATGAGATGTAAAAGAAACAGGCCTTTTAAACCACCAGCCAACAACTTAAACCTTAGTGTATAAAGAAGATGCTCTGAGGAGAGTACACTTGTAAATTTATGAGGGAAAGGCCATGTATCTAAATTTTACAACATATTAATTTAGTCTTGAATCAACACGAGATAGATTAAATGCTTGGAAAATGGATATACAGTGTTCTGTGTACTTGTAATATATCTGAAGCACTTCAAACAGACATTGAAACAGACTAAACTTCTGGACTTTGGACTTCTACAGGGAGCTTTCCGACTTTTTCAGTCTGGAAAGACTTGATGCAAGAGGGCAGGCGAAAAGATTTAGTCAGACTCTGGGTGCCTTTACCTGAAAGGAAACTTTAAATAATGTGGGAGATTGCAAGTCAAGTGGGATTGTGTGTAGTCTCAAATGTTTCCTGATGGGATGTTATAAGAAAATGCAAACATATTGGGGGAAAAACACAATAAAAATAAATAAAGAAGATGCTTTCTGATGGTTTATATCATTAAGTTGCTACACAAAACCAGATTTACTTTTCAGACTTTCATTCTTGTGAAACAGTGTATTGTTTTTATCTCTTCAAGGCGGCTCTACTTTTTCTAGACGTTCAACTGTTGGGTCAAAAGAAGAATATGCTTCATATCACCCTAATAATAATAAAGATAATATATTTACAGGATCGCTGTGTTTGCTTGTATGAGAAGACATGCTGATTAGACTTTTTGTGTTTGTGTTTATGTGAAGACGTTCTGCTGCCTGATGTGGTGCTCCAGATTTCTAAACAGCTTCCTTTGCTCTGGTCGTGTCCCAGATTATCTTAAAATATCCACTATTCTGCTACCGCTAAAAGGACGTGGCCTTGATCTATCAGTCTTTTAAATAAATGATACTAATCTCAAGATCGCCCTACATTTACAGATATCTTGAGAACAACTTCTTAACAGCAGCATCTGTGTTCCACAAACACTGAAACAGGTCCTGTGAGGGTCAAACATGATTTATTTATGGATGCAGACTCTGGACGCTGCTCTGTACTTGTGCTGCTCGACCTCAGCGCAGTGTTTGACACCATCGATCACGCCACACTAATAAATAGACTGAAGGATTGAGTGGGTATTTCTGGAACAGGCCTGAAGCGGTTCTTTTTCTCTATCTGTCAAATAAAAACACTTAAAAGTGACACTGTGTAACTTTGGGAGCGTTGGAGTTTTGGACCAGCAGGAAGAGGCGGTTTTCACGGTGGCTGAGCCGGTGTCGTGCCAGAACCGGAGCTGGGCAAGCAGGCGATGTAACTGGGCTCAGCAGCTCTATGGACATAATGACAGAGACTGGACAAGAAAAAGTAAAAGGCTGAAAGACAGACTCCTCTTTTAGCAATACATAGAAAATAATGAATGCTTCTATTTCCTCACCCCTGGACTATTGTAGCCAGCAGAACTCTGCAGCCTGACCAGTTTCTTTTCTTAGTCTTGACTTACACAGCTTTACATGGCCAAAGAGTACATCAGGGGTCTCTCTCTAACTCCTTACTGTCATAAAGATCCAACTCAGGTCTCAGGTCTGCTGGATTAAGGCCTGCTGGCAGTTCCTGAGTCCAGGTTAAAGTCAAAGGGTGATCAAGCGTTTGCTGTACTGGCAGCTCAGCTCTGGGACTGGTCTTCCGGTGTCAGCAGTTTTTGATCTGCTGACACAGTTTCTGCTTTTAAATCCTGTCGTACAGGCCAGACTTATTTCTTTATATTCATGCTACCGCCTTATTTTAAAGGTCCAGTAACATTAAGGGGCCTCTATTTACAGAATACTACAGAGATGTAGGATAATATACATAACTATGTTTTCATTAGTGTATAATCATCTGAAAATAAGAATCATGATGTCTTTGCTACCTTTGAATGAGTCTTTTATATCTACAGACACCATGGGTCCTCTTCCACCATGTTCCTACAGTAGTCTGGACCAGACAGAAAAAAAGCAAGGCCACTGTAGTTTTTTTTTTCTTGATTCACTGGCCAGATGCAAGCAGCCGAAATGAGCTTTCTCCATCAGGTAGCTGGCCTCAGCCTTAGAGATAAGGTTAGGAGCTCAGACATCCGGAGGGAGCTCGGAGCTCCTTATAATTGAAAGGAGCCAGCTGAAGTGATTTGCCATCAGATTAGGACGTCTCCTGGGTGCCTTCCTTTTGGAGGTGTTTGAGGCATGTCCAACTGGGAGGCGACCCCAGGGCAGACCAAAAACCTGATGGAGGGACGACATAGCCCATCTAGCCTGGGAACGTCTCGGGATCCCACAGGAGGAGCTGGAATGAGTTACTGGGAGGAAGAACGTCTGGAATGCTCTGCTGCCACCACAGACGGACCCCAGATAAGCGGAAGAAAACGGATGTATGTATGAATGAATGTATGTATGTATGTATGTATGTATGTATGTATGTATGGATGGATGGATGGATGGATGGATGGATGGATGGCTTCAGGTTCGTCAAACACTGACCTGAGAGGCATTCTTTCAGTTGCAATCTATAATCTCACCACTAGATGGCACGAAATCCTACACACTGCTGCTTTAATTTTATTTTTTGGGTTTAGTTTAATACTTGTACATTTCTTTTATATGGTCTTCTTCTTCATCTGTGGGCCTCAATTTTCCCATTTATCTTTAATATTTGAGAGTCGTACCTTAAAAAATGGTGTACGAATAAAATCACTATTTCAATTTTAATCTGGTTTCAGTTCTACTCTGTTTTATTCTATTAAAATGAAACTGTTCATCTTTTTGTTAGTAGAAATACATAAATGCATGTTCATTAACAATTATTATAACCTATAATAGAACATCAGCTCCCTCATCAAGAAAGCACAACAGAGGATGTGCATCCTGTGAAGAAGAAGAAGTTCAACCTGCCAAAGATAATGATGTCGCACTTCTACACCTCCATCATCCTCCATCCTCCTCCATCACCATCCTGTATGCCGCTGCCAAGGACAAGGGCAGACTGCATCCATCATTCAGTCTGCCGAGAAGCTGATTGGCTGTAACCTTCCATCTCTTCAGGACCTGAACTCCTCCAGGACTCTGAAGTGTATAGGCAGGTGATTGTGGCTGACCTCCTTACACCCCAGACACAATCTTTTTTGAGACACTCCCCTCTGGCAAGAGGCTGCAGTCCATCAGGACCAAAACTTCACAGCACAAAAACATTTTTTTAAAGACTCCTGCTAACCTCATCAACAATCCCCAGAGCCCCCTCTGACACTGACTCTCACCATCCACCCTCCCAGACCTTAAAGTTATATCAACACACACCTTTTACCTTTTTATTTAACATCCTCTTAGTGAAATATCTGGCACGTTTAAAATATTTTGCATGCTGTGAACTTTTGCACAACTCTTTTCATCTTACAAACATTTTTATGATGTTTATCTTCCTTATATTCTTTTACTTTTTACTTGGCAACAAACCTGATTCTGATAAATAAACAAGACGATGGGATGTGACATGTCTTTACGGTGTTTGAAACCCAACATGGGCCACTAGAGGACAGTATAATCAAAGTTCAGCACGATCACGCAGCTCACAGATGTCTTTATTTCTCTGAGTCAAAGGAAAGGCACACATATACAAAATATATAATAATGCATTTATTTAATAACAGAGTGTCCATGTGTGTTTTTAAGTCTGAGCATAAATATAATAATAATAATATGCTTAAAGGTATGACGTACAAGGTGTTATGTGGCGCTCAGACTGTTGCATGTCTACAGGAGGTCCTGCTCCACCCAGACCGTCTTCTTCTGCTCCTCCAGGATCCGGTCTTTGATGACCCTGATGAGTTCGTCCGTCCCTGCCCAAGCCTCGGGCTCCAGGCTCGCGTAGAGGCAGGGGATGCCCTCCAGCTCCTTCTCTGTGGCCCGACACATCCTCACAAACTCCTCCTCCGAGTCCACGCGCAGAGGCAACTTCCTGTGTGGACGGGAAACAGGAAGGAAGCAGCGCTGCTGTGGTGAGTGTGGTAATGTTCGGAACCCAGTATCTCTGATGAGATCCTGTAGACGCTTTGCAACAGTGGTTTGTGTACTTTTGTTGTAATTCTCAGAAAGATTACACTGACAGTAATAGGCCCAGGCACGATTTGTCTATTTAAAGGCCACCTGAACACACATCACACATTGGGTTATTCACATTGACCAACAATGACAAAGAGAATCCCCCTGACATCATGCAATCTCAGGACATATTTTATTTTGAGTAACGTGCTGAATTCTCACCTTTGTAAACAGGAAAAACCCCTTTTCATCTTCTCCTATCATTAATTTAAGATCACGACTATTGTCTGCGAGCTGCTGAATTTCATTGTGCAGCAATCCTAACATCAAACAGCAGAGTTTGCCTTTTAGCTGCTACAATCTCGTCTCCCGCTTCGACTAAATATGTAAAAGCAAGGATGGATTGACGTGTGTTCGCATGTGGAAAAAGGGCTGTGGTTTGCAGCTGTGGGTTAAGAGGCAGTGGGTAAATGTGTGAGTGTAGTGAGTGAGGTTCGTTAAAGCCTACCGTAACTTCTTGATATTTTTCTCGCAAATCTTGATGTAGATGATGATCGGGTAGATTTCTCTCCGCAGAAGGTCTTTGACGCAGCTCAGCTCAGCCTCCAGCAGACAGTGTTTGCCCTGGTGACGGGTGGAAAAAGAGGTTTGGGTTCAATCGCACGGATGAAAGGAACAAAACGTGTTTCTAAGTAAGAAAATCACAACTTTTGCTCTCCTGCGCTGGCAAAAGATGGAGAGTAATTCAATTAATGCATCTGTGAATTCAAGATCGACAGACAGAGACTTCAAAAAGGGAAAAAAGGGAGTAGTTAGATAATTTGGGAAGTAAACTAAATAACTTCTTGCAGAGAGTTTAGATCTGTACAGTAAATATAAAGCCAGAGCCAGAAGGCAATTAGCTCTGTGGCTCACTAATTAAAAACTACCTTTGCGTATCTACACAGATGCTTGAACAAACACTGGAGAGACATTTTCCAAACGTACAGATGTGAGAGTGGTATCAATCTACTAATTTAACTCTCTGCAAGACGCCAACTACAGCTCCAGCTACATATTCACCGTCCCATGAAGGACACACACGCACTAAATCAGTAGTGGCGTACCTTAGCAGCGACGGCCTCTATGTTTTCCCGTGTGATGCATTCAAATGTGGCCTGTTTCTCTTTGTAGTGAATGAAGGGCTCCACGTTCTGTTTGAGATGAAACTCTTCTTTGGACAGGGTGTCTGAACAATACAACACATAACATAACAGAGTAAGAGACGAGTATAGAAATGAGTAAAAGAAAATGTAAAAAATGCTGAGAAACTGTTTTTCACCACAGCACATTTAATACAAAAGGAACAGAAACTGAGGTTATTTTGCCCTGGGGAATCTTCATGTAACTAAGACGTCACACAGTCCTGCCAGATGTTCAGCGCTGTCCTGGGAACTGTTTGTATGCGTCCGGAGTGTAAATTCTCTGTGGGCTCGACATTAGTACAAACTTTTCCACATTACGGGAAGTCCACTAATTTTGACACAATATGTAAAACTTGTCAGCATCAGCATCATCCTCCTACTTATCAACTGGGCCATCTTACATCCTGCCCACGCCGTCTCTCTGGTTACACTCCTTAACATTTTACACCACAGTGCAGGACAATGCCTGACCTGAATCCTTGGTCCTTCTCCTTTCCATCAACTACTTGTTTTCACTATCTCAAAAAAAAAAACTGGGAGCAGGTCAGCAAAAAGGAAATATTCATTTAAAAAGACATGTTTGTTTGCTTATTCCCATCGGAACACTAACCTGGTTTGCAGATATTAAAGTCCATGGCTGCCCCCATGTTCAGTATTTTCTGGATAATGGTTTTGGCTAAAGCAGTGGGCGTGAATAGGACTGGTCTTCTCCTCTGGGTTCGCTGGAGGGTGACGGGACTGTAGGGGATTAGGTTCAAACTCCTGCTCAGCTCACTGTCTGGGTCAGCAGCGTCTGTTTACAGCCAAAACAGCACATAAAAGAAGAGATACACTCAGTGATACATCCAGAGGAAGAAAAGGTCCAAACAGTACTGGAATCAGACCGAATATTTACCCAGAAATCACTTTAAAATCAAATCCTGGTATAATTTCTGTGCTCGCCTTCAGTGTTATACGTTCATACTTTTTCAAAGAGGCTCTTCTCTAGTTTTTCCTCTCAGATTCATTCAAACTTCAAAATGTTCAGCTCATATTAGTTTAGCTTTTTTTTTTAATCTTGCATAGTCCGTGAAGGTTCTCAGACGTCCAGGTAATTTTTCTTTGAGAAGAGTTAAATCTAGGGCAACTTCCATGATCCATGAAAAACTGAAGAAACCTTCAAACATATCAACACCTGAGGTCCGGAATAAACGACAGGTGTTAAGGTAATCTAAGGTCTGGTGTGAACGACATTTGTTGGAGTCAAAGGAGGACAAGTGTGAATTTTTGTATAGTCTCCTGTGTAGGGAACTAACAAACAGAAGGTTTTCCATATTTTTTTTCTGTAAACACAGTTGTAGTTTCTCTGATTTTTTAAAAAAAAATTTTATGTTGGTGTTGTTGCACAAAATGTTCAAAAGCTTGAGTGGGTGACATCCTGGGTTGTAGTAGGAGGGTAAAGTTTACCCACTTCTTTGAAACGGGGCTGAGAGTTTACTCATCTAATTTCTGAACAACAGTTTGAATCAGTGAGGGGTAAAAAGGTATTACACACTACGCTTCACCTTCAACTGTATTCACCTATGTGAAATTTATTCTACTTTCACATCTTATACTTCCACTGACAAATTTCAGCTGCTTACACACTTCACCACTTCCACTCCAACTGAAGTTTCACTATTTTTCAGCACTTACACATCAATTGACAACTGAACTGTTAAATGTCACCCTTTAACTTAAATACATGTACTTTCAGCACCCCACTGGCAGCTTTTTCAGCACTTTCACTTCGACTTTTCAGTGCTTACACGTAAAAATATACTTCCAGCTTAAGCACTAAACTTTCAGCACTTCCACCCGAATAGCTAATTCAACTAGTTTCAGGTTTGAAGTTTTTAGCAACGTGCCCACATGATTTTTTTTTTCTAGATGTTTCTTCTGGTTCCTCATGTGCTGCTTTTTTCCCCCCATGCGACAGCTTTTGTACTCACCTTCTGGTTTAAGCGCCTCAAAACCATGTCTGGGTAGTGTCGTGCTCCCTGAGTTGATTATCCTCACACGTTCGTTGCTGTTCATTCGCTTGTACTTGATATCCACCCTGCTGACAAACTACAAATCAAAACAGACACAATAAAGAATTATTGGAGGCATCCTAGCTATAATTCTTTGTCCAGCACATTTATTTTAGGAGAGCAGCTGCACCAAGGCTGTGAGATCACACTACATCATGTTAACCAATTAAGGCATATTGTAGAAGTAGAAACGTCTGTGTTTCTGTTTGAAATACACTGAGTTGTTAAGATTTTATAGGCGTTTGTTTTTATAGTTTTGCAGTCGTAAAATGGCGACCACTTTGCATGAATGCGTTAACAAAACGTGTTAGGTGAAGTGAAGTATGAACTATTCCTGTTTCAGTGTTTTCGACACAGGATATCTCAGTCTGACGGCTGTGGCACAGTTGCAGCTTTGCACTAACGAGTCTAAAGTCTTCTTCTTCAGCATGAGGTTTTGTTTGTTTGCACTTCGTTACCTGTAGTATCTGACTGAGGAAGATGCAGGCTCTAGACATGCGTGGGCTGGCTTTAGGATCCGGAGACGCGCTGCTGGCTTCTTCTGGCAGCAGATTGTGCTACGCAGAAACACACAAAGTCAGAGTCAGAAAGCATCGTTATGACTCAAAATAGTAATATTGACCATTAAATTCCACTTAACTGATCTTATTTCGATCTCAGTTTGTACATGTTAATGATGAGTCCTCCATGCAAAACAAAGTTAGTCATGGAGTTCCTCAAGGGTTTGTGCTTGGACCAATTCTGTTCACCTTATATATTCTTCCTTTGGTCAACATTATTAGGAATTATTGATGTTCATTGTTATGCAGACGATAGCCATTTATATTTATAAAAAACAATCAGTTATCTGAACTTCAAGCATGCCTTAAGGACATAACTTGGATTGTAATTGGACCCAAACACCTCAGAAACTTTATCTAAAGGTATAGTCACTCTAGAAGGGACCGCCCTGGCCTCCAGCTCCACTGTGAAGATTCTTAGAGTTATCTTCGACTTAGTATCTGTTGACACTAATATACTGATATATTCTCATTTTCTTTTTATGTTTTTTTTTTGTTTTTTTGTTAGTTTTTTCCCTGATATAACTACACAGTACTGAACTACAATAAGCTTACACTAGAAGTTAGTTGAACAAAATAAATAAAAATGTTTGACAGCAGAGCCGAAAAGAGAAACAAATGATGGT
Organism: Larimichthys crocea; assembly: GCF_000972845.2. Lineage (NCBI taxonomy): Eukaryota > Metazoa > Chordata > Actinopteri > Sciaenidae > Larimichthys > Larimichthys crocea. The sequence goes on from NC_040022.1 coordinate 2,242,834, forward strand.
TTCATGAATTGTTTTGGATAATATCTGTGGAGATTTTTTTTTTGCTTTAATGAAATGGGAATCTGTTGCTATATAATATTTGTGCATTCAAACAGAGAGAATAGTTTCTTACCCGACTGTTGCGGTGATTTTCACTCTCTTCTTTCCCCCCTCGACACACAAACTTTTGAATCTTTACCAAGAGCAGCTGCTGGGCCCTGAATTCACACACGTACACACACACGTGTTAATTTCTTCATTAAATTTTCGAAATCATGATTTTGACGCAATTGCAACATGCGTCATTGTTTAAGAGTCTGTCCTCATATCAAGCTACTTCCTGTGCTCCATGGTAACAGATTGTGAGACACAATGACATGCTGCACGATCAAATCCACATCCTCCTCTGTGTGGCTGATCATTTCAACCACTGTCGATTAAACAGTTTTACAAGATCAAACCAAGTCTTAAAGCACGTTCCATCTTCTGTTAAATGTGTCTCAGGTGAATACAGTTCAGTATTCATCCTCCAACATGCTTCCAACATGTCAGGCACGAGTGTAATCACCCCGCATCATCTTCTTCCATTACCCCCACGATGATGCCACCTGTGTCATCACTACCAATCCCTGCTAGGTCAACAGGAAGCCAAAAAGCAACACTATGTCGTACGCCTCGGCCCTCGAGGAGCTCGAGGTGCGTGTTGTTACCTGTTCTGAATTAAATGTGCTTCATGTGCAACTTCATTGTCTTAAGGGAAGTGGAAGTGTTTTTGTTACTGTATGTTCTTGATTGAGCAATTGATAGCACTTTGTTTTCACTTCATGAAAGCGTCAAAATGTACCAAAAGTGTCTGTGTGCGCCTCAATATTGCTGTGAAACTTCTGCATCCTAAAAGCAGATGTAGACCCCTCAAGATCCCTGCTGAACTTTGCATAGTTGCTCAACTGTTACATCACTTTTGCATCATGCTCAGGATCCTGCAGCACTTAGAGCAGAACAGATGCATGGTACTTCAATCAGTGGATTTAGTTTAAAAGAACTTCTCTGTACCGTGAGTTGCTGGGTACGGTGCCACGGTCGGCCAGGTCGGAGCCGGTGTAGGGGTCGACACGAGCGCACAACCACTCACAGCGGCCCTGATGCCTGGTGTCCAGCACGTGCACAATCTCATCGCAACACACACTCAAAGAGCAGCTGTCTGATTGGCCAGAGATGTTGAGGTTGACCCGTATGTAGAAGGAGTCGCCGGAAGCCAGCGTGCCATCCGCTAGATCCCTCTGAAGACGACGGAAAGCTGGAGCACAAACACAGGTTTGAATTTACATACACATTAAATGTGTATTACATGATGGTATACGCTTTGATAAAGCACTTACAGTCATAGTTGGCTCGATAGTGCAGTGTGATTGGTCCAGAGCAGTGCTGTAACGTCCAATGGGCTTCTTCCTGAGTGCTGGTATCCAATGAAATGCTTTGGTTCTCTCCACGTATGCATCCCTCAAGCTGGTCAACACATTAAAGCATTTATGTTGTTGGTGTTTTATGTCAACTTCTGCAAAAGAAGTCACCGGTCGTTGGACAGTAAACTACATACCAACAGGAGGTGGTGGCCCTCTCGTAGCCCGACCTTCTCAGCGATGGAACCCGGCTGGACGGATGAGATAAAAATCCCGCTTTCGTTGCCGCCAACCAGAGAAATGTCCTTCAGCAAGTTGTCACCCGGCAACGACAGCTCCTGCACCGGCTTCAGGGACGAGCTGATCCTCGAAAAGGAGGACAGAGACGGGCGGAACGGCCTACAGACAAACATACACAAATCGACAGATGTTTAAAAGTCGGCTTCACTTGTCAACGACTCTCGTGCATGTGAGCATCTGTCCGGTACCTCTCCAAAGAGAATTTCCTGAAGATATTGTTGAACTGCTCCAGGTCGTAAGTGTCCATGCCTTCTGACTGATGAGACGAGGAAGATGAGTGGACAGAAGGTGGACCGTGCTGTACTTCGTCCTCTACAGAAGGCACAGACAGAGAGATTTTAAAAAATGAAGATAAATACATAAAAAAAATATATCATTAGTAGAATTCTGTGAGGTAATGTGTGAAAGTATTCTTTACCAAACTCCATGTTGTCGCTATCAAAGTCCGAGAGGCTAAAAGAGACCAAACATGAAGCATTCGTGAGAGGAAATTAAATACAAACATGACAAATTAATAAAAAGGAAAGAATCACCTGATCACATTTATTAAACAGTATAGATTAACTGACTGAGGCTGTGACTACCTGCGGGGGTGGAAGTCATGTTCTTTCTCCCTCTCCCTCCGGTAAAGCGATGCTTTCTCCGGCGGCTCGGGGAGTATGGACAGGATGCTGTCGTTACGGTTACGAAGCTGGAGACAAATCAGAAGTTACCATTACAGATCAAATCTCAAATTTGTCAAGTCATTCAGTCAGATCAGATAATAACTTCTGAGCAAATCTCACCATGTTTGGCCTGGTGGACTGTTCAACTATACTCAAGGGGAGTTGGGAGGTGGATGAGGAGAAGGAGGAGGACAGGTGGGGAACTGAGGTGGGTGGATACGTCGGGGACATCGGGAAGCACGGGGAAGCAGGGAGGGAGTGGCTGTTGCCGTGGAAGTGTCGCATCTGGATATCCAGAGAATCGCCTAAGTTGCCTGACAGAGATGAAAGTCGGAGACAAACATGGATGAACTTACATGAAAGAGATGTCATGAAATATAAAGTATGAATGAGATGTGTGTGTGTGTCTGTGTGTGTGTGTGTGTGTGTGTGTGTGTGTGTGTGTGTGTGTTACCTGCAGGTTGAGCAGCTTCTGTGTTGACTTGAAGTTCTTTGGGTACACAGACCGGAGACTTCGCTCTGTTCTAAAATACAAAACAGTCTTTTAGTTTATTTATTTGTGAAAGACACAGGGCAGTGTTTATCAGAGTGAAGAAGAGGAAGTTGGGGGGAATCCTGACTGGGAGTGGAGCTAGTGTCGTGCTAGAACAGGAGCTGGGCAAGAGGGCAATGTAACCAGGCACAGGAGGACATATGGACATAATGACAGAGGTTAAACGACCGAAGAGGACGATGACAGAGGAAGCTAAGAAGAGAAAACGAAAGTGACCGAGAAAGAAGCTGCCGGACAAGAGTAAATGTGGGACTGACTTTTAGTGGTTGGTGAGAGCTTGGTGAAATAAAAAGAGAGACAGACGCCGAGCTGGCCTGACTGCTGTTGGACTAGTCAGTAATATTAGCTGGCTGCTATGTCTTGTGTTGTTGACCATGCTTGATGTAATGTAACCATAACAAATACACATGTACAACTGTCCATATTTACCACAGTGGGTTACACTCAAATGCAAAAACACCAATTTACACTCAGTGTTGCTTTAATAAAAAATACCAAAAGTTTGAGGTATAAGATGTGGTAATTTGCTTCTTTTCTATTATTATTCAGTGTATTATTATTTTTCTTTTTTCCCCCCTTTTAATTAATGAGACTTACTTGTTTAATAAACTCTTTAAGGTTCGGTCTGCGTCTGAGCCGAGGCTCCTCAGGCACAAGTTTATCCTCCGGCGACTCATCGCTGGACCATTCTGTTTGACCTTCGATGGGTTTAAACTCCTCCTCCTGAGAGATGATGGTCGGCGGCACGTCCCTCGGCAGAGTCGACTGAGACAGGAAATACAGTGTGAGCATTTATCGCAAAGATTAACCACGTACAATTATTTACTCTACTGCGTCTAACCTGGTCCAAAACACTGTCCTTGGAGAGCCGTCGTAGGCGAGAGTCCAACGTGACCAGCTTGGCTTCTTTGCGAACCATCTCGATATGGAGTTCATCGCTCTTCTCCTCCAGCTCTCTGATCTGCTTACGATATTTGTCTTTGTCGATGAGACTCTGGGAGAACTGGTGCTGGGCATCGTCTCGGGCTCGAAATGCCTGAAACAACAACAACACAAATACACAGAAATGTCGTCATCATGTCAAAGATTTTCTATTACAGAAGATCGTGTTACATCTCCACCCCGTCATGTCTTGTTTAGAGTTTCCTGCTTTATTTTCATGTCTGTAACTTCCTGATGTTGTTGTGTTTCCCTCTGTGGGTGAATTTATATGAAACTCACCTGTTCAGATTATATCAAGGCTTAAAGTTATGCATAATTAACAGCGTGGCTGCATTGATTGACAGGTGGGTGTCATTACAGATGGCTTGTTTGAGCAGCCATCCGTCTTTCTCATCATCTCAGTTTTAATTGACATTTTCTATTAAACCATTGTTCAGCACCACTTCTGCCTCTGTGGTCTGTGTTTGGGTCCTATTCCTCATGTTCTTGGTTACCGTGCTGCGTACGAGCAATGATACGAAACAGTATACACTTCCTGTCTCCAAACCTCGTTTGGAGGTGTATTAAAGTTTAAATTACATTGTTATAGATCAGACTGAGCTCCTGTTTACTACTTCTCCCTTCAGAGTCAAACACTGACAGTATAAAGAATGGATGGTGTATCCGTGACTCTGGCTCTGGACGCCGCCACGTTAGTAGTCCTGACTCGTCGAGGATGATCAAGGATTATAAAGCGTGTTGAATGAAACAAGCCATCTGCTGTGAAGTTGGACATTTTAACACATTTCAATATGGAGATTGACTCGTATTGTAACCAGCCTCTAGTGGACGCTTGAGGAACTGCAACTTTTGGCACTTCCACACTGGCACACAGAGTTCGCCGCTCGGAGTCAACAGACAGAGCGGCAGTGGCTTAACCCATGTGACACAGATACAGGAAGTGTCTCTCTGATGATGCAAAATGACAAACATTATGTTTGTGTGTGTGTTTTTTCACCTGGTCCCTCTCCTTCTCCACCTCCTCCAGCTGAGTGATGAGGGTGTCCATGCGGTTGCGGTACATCTCGCAGTCCTTCTGCAGTGTGGAGCACTTCAGCTCCAGATCCTCCTTCTCCTCCAGGTACTACACACAAAAACACAGACATAAACACACATCACACCTTGTGTTATTTATAGCTTAGTATATAAAGACAGATACAGGAAGAGAAACAAAGACACCAGGTTACACAGCAGAGATAATGGCCTTTGATGGGGGTTTTTGCACTGGGTGTGTTTCACAGATGGTCTCCTGGGCTTTCAGGTCATGGGTTTATGTTTCTAGGGTGTGTTTTTATGTGCTCTGATCCCCACACTGCTTCACATTCATGCAGTAGTTTAACGAGCAACACTTATCTAATGTCCACATACCTTATCTACTACATGTGTTAGTGGTATTTATTACCTTATCACGTAGTTCTTCTGCTTGTCTGACTTCTTCGTGGAGGTTGTAGAGTCGGTTCACCAGATCTTGTCTGTCTTCTAATGCTTCCTGTCGATCATGCTCCAAAATGTCAAGGATGGCCTTGTCTGATGCAGGCAGAGGTCCAGGCTGAGTGTGAAGAAACACACACATTGTTAGGTATGAACTTTACATCACTGTCACTGTCACATCAACTCGTAAAACCTACTGTTTTACCACCTGTCCAGCACCAAAGTGCAGGCATACAGTTAGAGCTTCTAGCTGGTGAACATAGTGGAGCATTTAGCAGCTTAATCCAAAGGTATTTTTCACAGGGGTTGGCGGAGACCAAAACAAAGCTGAATCAGAGTGACTATTGGACTTAGGGTACATTCAAAAATGCTGTTTTTTCCATTCCCTTGTGTGGGGGTAGTCCGTTTTGGCCTCAGGGGTGTCCGCAAAAAAAGAAGTTCAACCTGGATCCAACTTTTGGAACAACAAAGCTCAACATCACGCTGTGGCCGCCAATCAGAGACTGGTCAAACCTCTGAAATGTCTCTGAAACTGGGACCATCCAGGTAGATTCATGGACTGATACTCTACCTGTTGTGTTCTGGCTTAGTTTATTTCATGTACCAAGCTTCTAAATCTGAGTCTGACTCGCAATTTACACTGCAAAGTAGTGACACAAAGAAGTTTAATTTGGTTTATGTCCAATAGTTTAAGAGCGAGAGAGATGGCAGTGGTTAAATGACAGAGGCAGGGAATGAGGGTAAGCAACTGCTCATCAATAAGGCGGGTTAATCAGGGAAATAAAAAGTTATTTTCTGATTGTTTCACAGCGGTTACGTTCAGCACAAACAGACACACCCCCAGCTTCCCTTCCTCAACCTACACGTCGCACACATCCTGCCTGAACACGCCCTAACCCAGGGCACCGCTACGTGGCTGCCCCTCACTCCACCTTTGAATGTCTACAGGGGCTTTGTGTGTGTGGTTGTATTTAGGGCCTAGTTGGATAAAATGGAGGATAGAAGTCAGAGGTCCCAGATCTGTTGCAAAGATCTCAGTTGCTGAGACACGTTCCCTGTAGTATAGATCGCCTCCAGGATTGGTCTAAACTGTTTTATAGCCAAGGATGGTTCGTTACTGACCCACTCTCTGAGGTGGACTTCTAAACTTTGGGGTACTGAACAATGTCTTCGTATTAATCAGGTCGTACCTGTATGATGGATTGCAGCTCCTGTAGTTTTATCTTGAGCATTTCGTTCTCTCTTTCCAGCTCAAAGATCTGCTCTCTCTTTGGCCGGTTCTCAATGTCGTTCTTCAGCTTTAGACTCTGCCTCCTCTCCATCTTACACTCTTCCTCCACCTTGTTCAGCCTGTGCTTCAGCTGATCAATCTATACATACAGAGAGGACACAGAAAAAATACATGCACATGAGCTGGTTACACTCCCTGAAATACCTTTTTTTGCACATTGCAGGTACAATGTGATGACGTATGTCTTTGTATTTTCATGCATTGGTACCTCGAGCTGCAGGTCTCGACTCCTCATCACGGCCATGTTCTTCTCCTCGCTAAGCGTAGCGTACCTCATGGCCAGTTTGTAGTTTTCATCCTTCACTCTCAGCAGCTCGTCGCTGTAGGTGTTTCTTTCATCTCTCAGCTTATTGTACCCTGCAGAACCAGCCATAGTTATTCACTTCATTTAACAGTAGTAACCCCAACACAGCCAATAACAGTCCAATAGTACATAAGTGTGTTGTCCTGGACTATCAGCTGTGAAATGTTAATAGGTAACCAAACCTCTTTAGACTCTACATGCTGCGGAAAAGCCTTCAGTAATTTAATAAATGGCTGCACAACAGCTATTTATCACAAATAGCTGTGTCATTTGACAAGTTGAAAATCTCAAGAGGGACAGATGTGGGTTTAAGATACTTCAACTTTTAACTGAAAGAGCTGCTGCCATATCGATTGTACCTTCCTAACACAAGTGCATGCCAAGTGTATTAGCTTTCAAAGAGAAATGAGTTCACCTAGCATGAACATTGTTCTTTATTTTTAGCAGCCTTTTAAAAGTGTACATGCTCGATGTACCAGCTGCAGGTTTCACCTACATAGGATTTGATAAATACCACAGTGTCCTAGTTTCATGAATGTGCTTTGGTAGAAAATATGATAACTGGCAACTCAGCTTTAATAAAAACCAACTGTGGTGCACCGAGCAGGGTAAACCAAGCCTGTGTGGTGGGAGGCAGTTTCAGTACACGGTGGTAAGCTTTTCATTAGGATTTGTTACTTTGACATACAAAACAGGTCCCATGAGTGACTTCCCCATTTTAAGTCCTCTCTTGTCTCGGCACTATCTCTCATTTCCTCCTGAGCACACATCTACGAATGCCTCTCAGATATCTCCACATGGATGAAGGCACACCACCTCCAGCTGCTGGACACTCCCAGCCAAACCTACTATACAACAACAAAACATCAAAATTGACTCCCTGTGGCTTTCCCCATACCAGGGTGATGAGAAACTTAGAGGTTATGATTGATGACCAACTAACCTTTTCCAATCATGTCGCCTCAGTTGCCCGGTCATGCCGCTTTGCACTTACACTTGCCTTATCTAACTCAACATGCTACCTAACATCTGACACAAGCTATGGTTATCTCAAAACCAGATCTCTGCCACCCTTTCGCTCAAGGAAATCCAGACTCTTCTTGTCTATTGTTTGTTAAAATGTAAATGTACATAATATGTATTTTTACTTTGTTGGAAGGCCTGAAGCTCCTGGTTGGCCAGTCGTAGCTTCTTCTGCTCATCCTCCAGGGTACAGTTCTTCCTGCTGAGCTCAACATGCTGCAGGGTCTTCGCTTTGGACTGCTGCTGCAGCTTCATCACTTCGTTCATCAGGAACTGGGTCAGACCCTCGTGGCCCTCCTCCACTGCAGTGAGGAAACAGACAGAACAGTACAGGGTTATAATATATGCTATATAAATACTGTACAGAGTGTAGTACAAGCTGAGTTGGATAAATCTTGGTTTCTAACGTCAACCATCAGAACTAGATGGTGTCATTGATATGGTTGTTTCTCTACAAAACCAGCTCTACAACCGGAAGTTAAACGTGTAACTCTTCTGTAACAATCAAGCTTTGAAGATGCAAACAAAGCAACATTAAGCTGGGCGACAACGACTTTTGTCACTGGCAAAACGAAGGAGATGGTGATTGACTTCAGGAAGAAGACGCCGGCAAAACGAAGGAGATGGTGATTGACTTCAGGAAGAAGACGCCTCAAACCACATCAGTGAGCATCCAGGGATTGGATATCGATCTACCTGGTGTCCACCTCAACAACAAACTGGACTGGTCGGACAACGCAGACGTCCTGAACAAGGGTCCAAGTCCTCAACAAACTGGTCAAAAGGTCCAGCTCTATCCTGGACTGCCCTCTAGACTCCACAGAGGAAGTGGTGGACAGAAGTATGTTAGCAAAGTTGACATCCATCATGAACTCCTCTCACCTTAAACACTCCCACCATGTAAGAGGAGCGCTACCACAGGTCCTCCATTCCTACAGTTGTTAGACTCTTTAACACCAGCATGACTTCATGACTTTCTTCTATGTATTTCATATTTATGAGTAATTTCTCATCAACCTTGTGTATACGTACTGCTATTTTGTGTTGTTCAAGGGTAGTGTTGGCTTACATTAAATAACCCTATTCAACTCCTGTAGTAATCCAAATTATGGCAACAACCACTCAACTAAGTAAAGAGAAACGACAGTTTAAACCATGAAGGTGAGTCAAACCGAAACATTTCAAGAACTTTGTCTAAGAGGTGAAGGTGAACAGATGGTATCCGCATTCCTGTGTCTCAATTCACACACCTCTATACTTACACTTGCTATTTTAAATACATAGGTGTGTTCACAACTATCAACTATGTCAAAGTGTCGTGTACTATGAGTACCACAGATAATGGTCAATTGGATACTCCTCGCCCTCAGTGGTCACCATTTTGGCTACGTAACCACCAGCAATGTGAAAATGGCAGCTGAGGAAGCTGTTGCAGTGACTTCCGCAATATACAAATGTAAGTTGTTCAAAACATATGTTTTATGTTTATGTTTAAAACAGTGTTCCCACACCGACGATTGCAAAACATTTTACAACTTCTTCTTCACTGAATTGCAACTATGTGGAGCATTAGCGTCAACGCCCTACATAGTTGCAATTCAGTGAAGAAGAAGTTGTAAAATGTTTTGCAATTATCGGTTCCAGTAAGACTACAGCAATATGAATTGAGACATCACTACCCTGCTAAAATTAGTGCACTACACCAGGAAGTACATACTTTACTAGACAGAAGTATACTAAAGGAAGTATCCGATTTAGACACAGCACATGTGTGGTTCCCAGGAGGTGTGATTGTGTGGGAACACTGTTCTATCTGGTTTGAATTCTGTTTGTTTGATTGTCTAGGGCAATGACCCAAAACACACCTCCACACTGTTATTTAAGTTGCATATATGAAAGGTCAGTGTATATGATGAATCATGCATGATCTCATTGCAGTTTGTGACAAGGCTGGTGACAATGTATGGTGTGCATTGGTGTAGAAACAGGTGAATAAACTTATATGCTAATACCATACGCTACAACGTCCGCTGAGTTATGGACTGACACAAGTTTTTGACCATATAAAGTAAAGGAGTAATGGACCGATCAGATGTATGAAAGTTTCCCTGCCTGGATGCTTCATGATTACTTTGGGTTTTCACAACAAGATTGGCACAGACACAAGCCAAAAGCCCAAACTTCATCGGGCACATCTTCACCACGTTGCTGGCATGGCGCTGATTGGTCCGTCCCTGAAGATTCTTGGTGTAGCTTCTGGGACACTTCTGAAACGGACCATGGCGCTTCTGCTGGGGTTTCAAACATTGACTAGAAACGGCTCTGATGCCACGCATCCGTGCCCAGTGGAATTTGGACGTTAGTAGCCTAGACACATGGAGCACGTGGCCACTACACACACTATGTAACGGCTATTTGACCAAGAAGGTCACCTCCACAATGAGGCCCGATGAGGATGAGTGGGACCGCAGCTAACAAGCATGAATTTCCTTCAAGACAAAACCATTCCAGGTGACGACCTCGTGAAGCTGATTGAGCTTTCTTTACACTTTTTATTTACTTGACCCCATATTTCCAAATTTGATAATTCATAGTTGTGATATCTTCAGTGTTAATCAACAATGTAGAAAAACGTCCAAAGGTTTGAGTCTCACCTACGATGGTGGAGAAACGTCGTGTGGGATCCTTTCCTGTGACCACCTTGTACAGGTCCGGATAGTAGAACTCCAGGCTCTCCAGAAACGCCACATACCCTCGCTCTCCTTTAGTGTGGAGGATGTCCAGTAGTCGACCTGTCGAAGGAGTGATTAATTATATTTCCATATACAAAAGCACAGCAATATCACAAAGCCATTAATTGATTCATCCCTACACATTCCTCCCTTCTACCTACTTGTGCGGTTTGCTTTGGAGACCAGCAGCATGGAGTTGAGGATCTCATCCTCGTCCTGTTCATCCAGGACTTTGCACTGGCGTAGGTAGGGGGTGAGCTTTGCCGGAGCGATGCTGCAACACAATTCGTAACGTTTGCACCCCACCTTCTCCCACAGCGCCTCCACATCATCAGATGTCCCGTTTTCCATCTCTCACACCCTGGAATGGTGGAAAACCAAACAGATGGGTTTTGCCACACTGCATCATCACAACTGAATCAAAGAGATACACACTGCGAAGGTGTTAGGTTAACCGTTGGAGGAGGAACTGGCATTTGTGGTTGTTTTCTGATGAATTTCCCTTACGTAACACTGGCACAAAAATGGTCAGTGAAGAAAAAAAAACACTATTTCTTTTGCGTTCTCAGGAACCACAAGATGTTGTCTTAGTTTACTTGTGGTTAGCTGTCTGCCAGATTAAGGGATGATTATAACACATGAAGAAATTCTCCCTTGAAACACAATATTGTTTTTAGCCATGCTTCCTTTTCCTGCTTCAAAGGAAAGTAGATTCAGGTCATTACAGTCACACAATTAAAGATAAGGGTCTTTAGAAAAAGTGCTGATGCCTCTGTCTTTGGCATTGATCTATCGAAGTCCACTACAGCGTTCAGGCTGAAATATCTCAACAACTACTGGCACGTTTTTTTAAGTGTAATAGTTGATCCCCCGAATTTTAATCTTCTAAACTGAAATCACATTTAGCCATCCCTTCATATCTCTTTATTTTTTTTTAAAGAAGTTAAAAAGGTCATCTGGAAATGCCCCTTTTTGCCTTTTTATCTCAGCTGTCCGTCTGTTTGACTGAGAGTGTGGGAAACGAGAGAAAGTAAACCAACATGAACCACTGACAATATAAAGAATGGACGGTGTAGGCGTGACGTTACCCACAGGTTTCTGAAGAGCTGAAGCTCAAAATCTGTGGCTGCCAAAAACCGCAGTTCCTCAAATGTCCACTTGAGGCTGGCTCCAGAAGTGAGTCAGTCTCCATAAATCCCCATGTTCAAATGTCCAACCACAGCAGAAATAAACATGTTTACAGCCTGGTACAAAAAACAGTTTTGGTCTCTGTAGCTAATTTCCTCATTCATGACAACTGTACTGAGGGTGAATTTATATAGAACTCACCTGTTCATATTATATTAAGGCTTAAAGTTTTGCAGAATTAACAGCGTGGACACTTTGATTGACAGATGGGTAGCCAAGCGGCATTCAGCCCGCCTCAGCTCCACCAATGATCCACGCCTCTGCCCATTTTTAGATTAGTCTGTGGAGGCGGGAGAGGCCAACACACTCTGAGCTTCACATGGCTCTTCATAAACCTGCGGGTGACGTCACGGATATGACGTCCATATTTATAAGATCTACGGTTGTAACTGATTAACTGCATGCATGAATCTATAAACTGGGTCACATAGTGATGATGTGACCAGGAGGGCCATGCAGAGACCTTTGGAAGGGAAGGTGCTCAAAGCAAAAGCGAATACTGCTGTAATGTGCTTATAAAGGAAGTATGAGTGAAATGATTGATTGATTAGCTAGAATACATCATAGATACCCTCCACTGATTGGTTGAAAAAAGAAACTAGTCCGCCTAGTAACGTTTGTCCATTCGTCGACTGCGTATGGAGCCTTTTTGATTGGTCTTTTACGCGCATAAAGGAAGCGTCTCCGACACAGACACATACCGCACACATCTCCGACTTCAGCAGAATCTCAAGGAAACACATCTCTCTGTCATAAACAGTTTTGGAGATATTCACAGATATGTAAAACTTTAGACTTTTAGGCGGATCTGCCCGATCCGTCCCCAGATGGTTAATCACTCCCTCTGGTGTTTGCTTTCTAGACTAGAAGGGCACGACTGGGCACGTCTACACGACAGAGGGTACATCTAAATAATTATTATTTTTGTTTTATTTATTATTTTGGTGACCAACAAGTGAACGTCAATTTCTTAACTTTCACTCCTTCTGAGTACTAGATCCCTTTTACATGAATGAAGCGTGCATGAATGAGTAAACAAATAGCACAACATGATCACTCTGAGCACACTGATCTCGGATAGCAAAGGTCAAGTAACTTTGGCTGATGTGCTTCTTGTGCACTACAACTGATATGACGATAAGTACTCGTGCATATCTGCAGCTCAGCCTTCTTCATGAAGCATTAACAGGACGGAGAGTGAGACTTTGCTCATTTGAGTCCCACACACTCTCCACTTCATTTGTTTCCTTTATAAACACAAACTTTAACCAACTGACGTCTTTCCATTTGCCTATCTTTTTTTTTGTAAGTTTTCTTTCTATTTCTACTCTCTATCTTCCTCTAACTCCCACTTGATTTCCTCTCTATATCATATCACTCACACACACACACAGTCCACGTATCTCTGGGATTTGCATGTTGTCTGGCTAGTGGGTGTTATCCTACAATCCTGCTTTGTGATTACAGTTAGGCAAATCAAGCATATCTGGTGCCATTGGCCATTTTAAAAACACGTTCTTTTGCATACAGATGTCACCTACGCTGTGCATGCGACAGCCTAAACTTGTACATGTTCATACTGCAGACTACACACACACACAAATAAATTTGATCTCCGGCTCCTTTCAGAGACTTTTTAAATGTTTAGACAACAAAATCAATGAGAAGCTACTTTTCAAAATGCCTTCCGAGGCAGACACAAACATCACACCCCTCTCGACACTTGAAGCTATTATTTGTATCTGTAGTGTGTATATACTGCCACAGTCGCAGCAGATGATGAAACCGCAAACACTCACCCATGCACTCATGCAGAAGTACACAGTGCATGCAGACTCTCACACACACACACACACACACTACTCTCTCACACAGACCCCTTCAGTAACCACATACATGTTTCCTCTTCTCTCTTCTCTTATTTTGGAGTTCATTACCGAGAAAGCTCATCCTTGCTTCCTCCTTTTCAAACCAGATGTGAGTAGTAGCTGTCTTCCTGTGTTCTGTTTTAGTCCTCTCAGTCGGCTGCTTTTGTTTATAGTAATGTGGTCAGGGGAATTGCTGTGTGTGTGTGTGTGTGTGTGTGTGTGCATGTGTCCTCACATTAAACCTGAAATTTTCCCCTTTTTTTTCAGCATCTACAGAAAAAAAAAGGCAGACGCACAAACATAGCAACATACAGCCTAGCAGGACTCCCTGCTCAGTATATGAAGTGTTTACAGCGTCCGTGCTCTGCCTCCACGTCTCCCATACGTCTCAGTTACATGGCTGCAGCTGATAACACTCAGTCAGTTGTTATCCAGCTATTTTGTGTTTCCATCTTGGAGTACTTGCACTCTAAAATAAAATATTCAGCGCCGTCGACCACCATTTTGACATACAGAAGAGTTTGCAGCCAATGTTATTCAAACAAATCAAACTTTCACTTCACATATCGCGTGAGAACGTGTTGTAAAAACCTCACGTACAACCCTGATTCCAAACATGAAGGTATATTCAGTGTATATCCACAGGGAACAACAAGTCTGAACATTGAATATGTTATCTTTGGATCTGCAAATCGCTTAATTGACTTTTATTTATGTTTTACACAACTTCTTTGAAATCAGGATTGCATCAGGTCACGTGAACCTTTTAAAATGAAACTGAGGAGAAATGTATATCTGTGCTGCAAAGCAGTAAAGCTGCATTTAAGATAGCGACTCTAAACTTGTACATAGAGCTGTTATTGGGGCCCCACCCTGGAAAAAGGAAGATGTCAATGAATCCTATATGTTTTTAATTTGTGCATGTGCACAAGTCTCAATCATATCTGTTTCATGAATGAGAAACAATGACTGCAGAGATTAAATCGCTTAAAAACAAGAAGTACAATGACTTGTCAGATAGTGCTACTGTCAGCTGTTGAAACCGAGCCTGCAGGCGGATGCTGCAGTGACGCAGGGCAGCAGCGGAGGGAGAGATGGGAAATTTTGGGGAGGATGGATTTGGATTTGGATGATTTCACAGCGCAACTCGAGTTGTCTGCACGAACTAGTTGGCTGCCATCGCTCCCTATATAATATGTACATACTTTGTTTAATGTAGCTGTTTTTATATTTTCTGATCTTCCTTTCTTACGTGCAGAAATGTCATGGGGCTCTAAAAATAAACCACTTCAAACTGACAGGGAAGTACAAATATACATAAACAACCAGGTGATGTGAGAACATGTACATGTGTACAGCATCCAGTCAAGTATTTCTGTAATCTCTACTCTTTCATTTCATGCTTCCTCATACAGCACAATCACTACATGTTATTTATATTCATACATTTAATTATTTCACTGTTTTGCATCCTTAAAACCAGACGATAGCTTTTGCATTGACGTTAAAGAAGATTTGAAGACATGCTACTTTCTGTTAGCGATGAACGAGGATCCATTTTTGCTCACGGTCCACTGGATATGGAAATCGATATTATTCACTGTTCATTGTTCACACGATGATGTGCTTTCATGCAGTACAAGCTCAACTGACATTATATCTGTGCTGGAAAGCAGTAAAGTTTACGACATTTTAATTAACTGTGTACAGTCGCCTTGTTTTCTTCGAAATGCCAACCATGCATGCACTTGTTCTACAAAGTGAGCTTCATGACCCAGATTGAACACTCTCACACACAATTAAGTGTTCCACTCAGTCAGTAAGTGAGTTAAGATCATAGTGCAACCCAGCAGTAAGCGCTCGTACCTTTAGGGTCAAAAATAACGGTCGATCTCTTTAAAGCTTTAAGACAATTCAGTCAACAGGGCTAAGTTTTTCCACAGGGGCTGTGTTGAGGCTTCCTGTTAGTGTACCGGGCTGACATTGGCCAGCCAGGCTAGCTGATAGGCAGATATGACTGGTTCAGGTGTACGAACCATCATAAAGGCTCCATTGTCCAGCAGAATAGCTGAAGCTTATAGGAATTTGATATGTGGATTCTTGTCCTTGGAGAGAGAAAGAGGGAAGAGAGACAGAGCTCCACTACAGGCTTACATCAGCAGTTTGAAGTCAGCTTTAATCCTAAATATATAACAAATATAATAAAGGTTGCATTGCAACTGATTTCTATGTTCCATTGGAGAGATTTCTGCACATTGGTTGTGAGGTGGAAAACAGTCGTGTCACAGCAGATTTCAGCAAAACAATAACTCTTCGGCTCTCTACACCAAACCATGTGAGTCATTGGACAGCCTGGGGACAGTCAATGTGATAATAACTAACCACAACATCTAACCATTTGGACTCTTGCCTAACCCTGACCACTAAGGCTCCAGATTTTCTCAGACACGAGTCTCCCAGCCCCAGATATTTTCTATCTTAACCCCAACAACATGAGCTCTCCAGCTTCTGACCTGAAACATGGACTCAAAACCTAAATATCTCATCTTTGGAGCTGGAACATCCTCAACCCAAACGTATACTCAGGAAATCAATCAACCAAGGTCAAGCAAATCTCTCTCACCATTCTCCTTGATAATATGAAGGTTATCACAGTGAGAGCACCCTGATTGACATGTGCTGGCCAGTGCATTGCCTCTGGCTCTCTACCCCAAACCATGTGAGTCACTGGACAGCTCGTGGAGAGTCAATGTGGTAATCACTAACCACTTCACCATTTGGACACCTTGTCTAACCCTGACCACACAAACATCTTGTGTAACCCTAACCACCTGGACTCAAAACCCAACTAAACAACGACTCGTACTTTCCTGTCCACTCTCTCACTATTCTCCTTCATAATATGAAGTTGCTTGAGTGACATGCGTTGACCAGTCCGTTGCCTTTGGCTGTCCCAGGAGAGTTAATGTAATAATAACTAACCACTACACAACTACACACACTTCTTGTCTAACCTTAACTTCTCCAACTCCTGACCTAACCCTAACCAACTGGATTCAAAACCCAATTATCCAATCTCTGGAGCTCAGGAAATCAAAGAAGAAGACCAAGATCTCTCACTGTTCTCCTTCATAATATGAAGTTGTCTGAGTGACATGCGTTGACCAGTCCGTTGCCTTTAGCTCTCTATCCCAAACACTTATCATCATCAGAGTCACGGCAGGTACACATTTAAAAAGTTTAGATCAATGCATGGTCATAAATCAGCAGAATACCATCACATCAGTGTACCTGCCTGCACCTGTCTGACCCAGCCTCACTGTGTCTCATTGTTTCATGCACCTGGTGCTGGCATCCAAACAATTTTAATCATGCCAGATGAAACAGGTTTGGTAATAACTTTTTTTCACCTGCGAGTCAAAGAAATATCAAAGAGAGAGAGAGAGAGAGACAATACAGGCTCAGAGCAGATCTCTCTTCCTAGTTAATACTAGTTGAAACATTAAACCATCATTCAGGCTCTTTGAAAAGTGTTTGGACATGTGCTGTTAAATGTGACACCGCTGTAGATGACAAAAGCTGTCACCTTTGCGGTGATACGAGGTGTAATATCACGTCTCAGGGCTTCTCGGTTTTTCCATTCAAACGTTGACGCACGTAAACGCATCGACTCTCCTTTGTGCGTAAAAAAAGATTAGATGATTAGAGTTGTTGTTACCTACCCGAGCTGCCGGTGGAGAAATAAGTCCAAAAGAGTTGAAGGGAAATTAAAGCCAAAGGTGTGGCAGGTGTTTGTTTTTGTTTTGTTCTTCTTCTTCTTTTTTAAAAAAAATAAATAAATAAATCACGAAACTTGTTGCTTCAGCATAAATCCAAGAGGATCAGGTTGTCTCCATTTATCCGACAGAGAGAGGAGTTTTAAAGGAGCTGGAGAGCGCATGGAACAAGCGCACAACCTGACATAGAGATACAAGACAGAGAGAGCGACAGAGAGAGAGAGACCGACAGAGAGAGAGAGAGAGAGAGAGAGAGCGGAGGCGGGCGGTGTTAACTTAGATGGAAATAACAAGCTGACAGCCTGCAGAGAGGTGAGAGGAGCGCAAAGCCTCCGTGACCTGTCTCACTCTGTGTATCCGTCATCAGACACAATCACAATGGTGACCCACAGACATTTGGCAACACTTCATTCAGCCCAGTTGTGACTTTATAATTATTTATTTCCGTTTGGGAGGTGGTCTGATGTTATCTAAGCTCTTTGTTTACTCATCATAATATCTTTTCATTCAATCAATATTTCCATTTTATGAGGCTTTACTTTCATTTCAGTTACAGTCTGCATAAGAAAGTATGATGCACTGTCAGAGATTAAACCAAAAAGTACACTCTGAGAAAAACCGGTTCTTCATCAGAACCTTGTTATCCTTTAAGGATACATACAGACAGGCTTCATGGGGGCTGCTGGAGGTGTGTCTATTTATGCTGAATGTAACCGCTGTGAAAACTTTTAACTTTGCTGATTAACCGGGTTTATTAATGCAGGCGCTTGCTCACTCTCATTCGCTGGCTCTGTCGCTCAACCACTGCTGTCCCTCAATCACAAATCAAATGAAACTCTTTCGGGTCTTTATTTTGCAGCATTACAGCAGTCAGACTCAGATTTAGAAGCTCATGTTCATGAAATAAACAAAGCCAGAACACAACAGGTAGAGTATCAGCGTTTAGTCCATGAATCCACCTGGATAGCCTTAATTTCAGAGACATTTCTTTGGAGGTTTGACAGATGTGATCATCCGACTGGCGGTGGCAGCAGGACGTCGGACTGTGTCTTACCAAAAGTTGGATCGCACTACCCAAATACTCAAAGGAATGTATAAATCTGCTCTCTTCTGTTTGAATGTATCTTAAGAACCCTTTCTATCTATCTATCTATCTATCTATCTATCTATCTATCTATCTATCTATCTATCTATCTAACTTTAGGTGAGTTATATAAAAATTCAGTTTGACAGTTGTCATGAACGGGGAAATTAGCTATAGAGACCAAAACTGTTTTTTGTACCAGGCTGTAAACATGTTTATTTCTGCTGTGAAGTTGGACATTTGAACATGGGGACTTATGGAGACTGACTCACTTCTGGAGCCAGCCTCAAGTGGACGTTTGAGGAACTGCAGTTTCTGGCACTTCTGCATCGGCGTCCGGTTGATAAAAAACAACAAAGGGGAAGTTTGAAAACCTTTTTCATGAATCTTTGATGAAAGTCAAACCTTTGTTTGTTTGAGTGTAGTCGGGGCTGGACTTCAGTCAGAGTTGGGCGTTGGGAGAAACTTAGTCTGTTTAATGATGTCACACTAATTTCTGTGTATTATTTATTGTTTTTGCATACACACTATTAATACTTACAGTGTTTCACAATCACCCACAGCAACAACACAGACAGGAACTGCAATACTTCCTCTAACATGTGACTGTTCTTGTAATCGATTATTGTAAAATGTGGTTTTACCACTTGAATGGATTCAGACACGTTAAATCTTATCTGAAAAGTACATACACTCTAAACACAGTGTGAGATTATATCTGAAAAGCAGCAGAGTAGAAATAGAAAAAGGTATTTGAAATATGGAAATAGCAAAGTGCAGCTGCTTAAAAAAAATACATTCAAATACTTGAATAAGTTGCCTTAAACTCGTCTGTTTCTGCAGTTTTTCAGGAGCCTGTGAAGGCGTGAAAAAACTGTAAATTAGGTGTTGATATTCCTCCACTATCAGTGAGGATGGACATAATAAACTAATCAGCTTTAAAGAAATTAAAAAGATAGATAAATAGATAGATATACACAAGAAAGATATAGGAAGAAAATACTTTTAATACTTTAAAATACAATATTTGAGTTGCTGTTTTGTCCTCGTGAAGAAAATACAAGTATTAAATTACATTTTAAGACGATCAAGCTGAGAAAGCTGAAAGGAGGTGACCTTAAAGTTATTTAATATATTGAATAAATAATAGATATAATGACATGCTGATATTCTGTGTTTACGTCTGTTTGTTGGACTTCCCTCTTTGAAGGCGGAACCAAAGTGTCGGTCATGTGATTCCAGTCAGGACTTAATTAGCGGCCGCACTGTTTACGTTCCTCCGCAGGCAGACAGACAGGTGAAGAGACACGCAGAGAGACAGACAGGTGGTGTTGGAGGAATGTCTCTCTGTCCAGATGTTTTCTCACGGCTCAGAGAGTTTGATCAAACAAGCGAGGTAAGAAAAAGAAAAACTACAAAACTACAAAACTACAAAACGGTGTCCGCAGCTCGTGCTAAGCTAACGAGGCTAACGCTGATGCTACATTAAAGTGTTTTTATATTTTTACTGTATTTTAAATGTAATAGATTACTTTCATGCTGCAGTATTTCTCATTAAATCCTTCCTGCAGCTCTGACATTCAGCATAACACTTAATACTTTTACTTTAGTTACTATAACGTGTCACATTTCACTGAATGCAGGACTTTTAAATGTAATAGATTACTCTCATGCCGCAGTATTTCTCATTAAATCCTTCCTGCAGCTCTTTACATTAAGCATAATACTTGATACTTTTACTTTAGTTACTATAACGTGTCACATTTTACTGAATGCAGGACTTTTAAATGTAATAGATTACTTTCATACCGCAGTATTTCTCATTAAATCCTTCCTGCAGCTCTTTACATTCAGCATAATACTTATTACTTTTACTTTAGTTACTATAACGTGTCACATTTCACTGAATGCAGGACTTTTAAATGTAATAGATTACTTTCATACCGCAGTATGTCTCATTAAATCCTTCCTGCAGCTCTTTACATTCAGCATAATACTTAATACTTTTACTTTAGTTACTATAACGTGTCACATTTCACTGAATGCAGGACCTTTAAATGTAATAGATTACTTTCATACCGCGGTATTTCTCATTAAATCCTTCCTGCAGCTCTTTACATTCAGCATAATACTTAATACTTTTACTTTAGTTACTATAACGTGTCACATTTCACTGAATGCAGGACCTTTTAAATGTAATAGATTACTTTAATGCCGCAGTATTTCTCATTAAATCCTTCCTGCAGCTCTTTACATTCAGCATAATACTTAATACTTTTACTTTAGTTACTATAACGTGTCACATTTTACCGAATGCAGGACTTTTAAATGTAATAGATTACTTTAATGCCGCAGTATTTCTCATTAAATCCTTCCTGCAGCTCTTTACATTCAGCATAATACTTAATACTTTTACTTTAGTTACTATAACGTGTCACATTTCACTGAATGCAGGACTTTTAAATGTAATAGATTACTTTTATACTGCAGTGTCGCTCAGTAAAAGGGGTCTAAATTCTTCCTGCAGTACTTTTTAATATTTAAAACTTAAGTACATTTTGCTTGAGTACAAACTTGAACGCAGTACTTTTACATGTACTGCAGTAATATTGCAGGATTTAAGTCCAGTATGGACTGGTAGCTGGACCACCTGGGTACTGCTGAGGTTCCCTTGAGCAAGGCACCGAACCCCCCAACCGCTCGCTGGGTGGCTCCACCTCATCACTCCACCACCTCTCTGCACACTGCATGTGAACCATGTGTGTTACGTGAAAAACCCTTAAATAAGGAGGATCGGATTCAAAACATCAAAGTCTAAGTTGAATTTATTGTTCTTGTACGAGAGGAGCGTTTCACAGTGCAACACACTAGAGGGGTTACAGAGAAAAAGGCTCTCTGAGGAGCGTTAACAGTTGGTTCTTATACATTTTCCTGAAGATGGGCTGTCTCAACCCCTGTAAATTGTTAACAGTCAATTTGCATATAATGCATTTAAACAGCTTTCTTCAACATATCACCTAATGAGTAGCCAGTATGTCCCCAATCTAGACGTCACCTCTCTGACCTGATACATTAACCTGAACTTTACAGAAAACAGCAATAAAGGGAAGTGCCTTAAGAACATGTAATATAAGAACAAACATCGTATAAGTTAAAACATCTAACTAGCTGTGTAACCCTGATTTTTATGACAATGTGTACATAAAATGTGTGTGTGTGTATTTCGGGTTGAAATGCATGTAAACCGAGGGATTAATAAAAGTATCTCTTCTTCTACGTCTCAGCATAAAGAGTACTTTTATTATTCTAAAACTTCTGTACTTTCACTCGAGTACGCAGGACTCTCTTTGTGATAGACGATGAATAGAAAGAACAGATGACTGGTGAAGCTGCTCCAGGTGAAGTCGAGCGTGTCGTCCACTAATTAAATGATCAGTCGGTGTGACCCGGCTCCTCCAGTCTAACGTTGTGGGAAAGTTTGTGAATGGTTAGCTCCCGAAATCTGATGGTAGCCAATGAATGTGTGTGTGTGTACAGTTCATTTACTGTTTCCTCAGTGGTGGATTCAGATCTCTAAAATCTTTCGTGTGTCATTTTTCAGGGAGATCCAGGAGTCTGAGCTGCAGAAGTTTTACAGCAGACTGGTGAAGCTGCTCCAGGCGAAGGAGCTCAGCCATGAGACTGTGGACTCCCTTCAGAGGCTGCACCTCATTCTGTCCGCCACCAAGTACACCCGGACGTAAGAGCTCCAGCCTACGCCTCACACACGGCGCTCACATTCAGTTTAATCTACACACACACACAGCTCTGTTGTCGTTGACCACAGGTTGCCTCCTGAGCTTCAGAAGAGACTCCTGTCGCTCCTCTCGTCGCCCTCGGAGCAGCTCCAGGTTCTGGGCTCGGCTGTGCTCAGAGAGACGCTGCCCCTCTCTGGTCAGGAGCTGAACTACAACCAGGAGAACGTCAGCCAGCTGAACAGCCACGCCGCCGCCCTGCTGCTCTCACAGGCGAGATCGACGGCCGACCTGTCGTCTCTCTGCGCTCAGCTGCTGCGCGGCCTGGAAAGCCGACAATCGGACGGGTCAGCTCACTCGCTCACACACACCCTGCCCGTCCTTAACACCGTCCTCACACACCGCCCCGAGTGCCTCACTGAAGGTAACAGACAGACGGATCACAGGGTTCAATTTAAAAAGCTGAAACAGAAAGTCTGATTTCGCTCTGTCGTTCGCTTCAGATCACATCACCCTCCTGAGTAAAAAGCTCGTGGACTGGCTGCGTTATGCGAGCATCACTCAGGGTGGATGTGCCTCCTCTGGAGGGTTCTTCACGGGGCCGAGGTCACGTCAGGTATGAAACTCTTAAGCTCTGGAGACAGACGAGCGTCACTGCTTCCTTCTACATCTGTATCTGCGTTCGTGTGTTTTCAGCCGGTGCCCATAGCCGAGCTGGACGGGACGGTGTCCGGGGATTTCTTCACCGTGCTGTGTGTGGGTCAGAGCTTCACCGATGACCAGTGGATGAACGTCTACTCCTTCTCGATGCTCCGCCACTGGCTTCTCACCTACCACTCTGTTTCCAATAGCAACACCACAGCGGACACCGGTATGACCTCCACTCAAACCCGCTCATTACTTATCATGTCAAAGCTGCACAGTACATACAAAGAGTCTCAGAGTATCGCCTCTGAAGGCCTCCGATGACCTGCTCTGTGTTTTTCATCATCTCCAGCAAACAGGCTGCAGCTCAGCCTCTCCCTCTCCCACTCCCACTCCTTTTCTAATGGTAAGACATGTCAGCTTGTGGACCTTCGCTGCATGCGCGTGCCTCTCTGAGACAGAAACTAAACTCTTCGGGGGCGACACAATTCAACTCACCGCACTTGATATGATCATGACTCACTCACACGTCGAACAGCTTCTGTCTAACAAACACCAGAAATTCTGACCTGTGACTTCTTCACTCGGTGTGTTTATCTTCCTTTAACCCTCTCGTGAGCTCATCGCTCTGATGAATGACTAACAGGCTGCTCTGAATGGGACGCTCAGGGGAGATGTTGTCTGTCTCTAAACTGTCTGATAATCTCTCGTCTAAACCTCAACAGCCAGTTTGTCCGAAAGCTTTTTAGTTTGAAGTAACGATTCAAGGGTGAAGCAGAAAACAGATTTAAAGCAGCACACTGACATCTGGTGGTTTGTGCGAGTTATAGCAGCTCCTCAAGACTGCTTATCTTTATCAGGGTACACCCACTCTAAACAGGTCTATCTTTGCTATAAGGTTGAAATTATCTCTTAATTTCTCAGTCTATCTTTGCTATAAGGTTGAAATTATCTCTTAATTTCTCAGTTATTCTCCTTGTAAGAGCCAGAATGTGTCTATGGGTGGAGTTGTTTATTTGTTTAGACCACACACGTTTGCTGGATCACTGTCATCTGGGTGTGGTTGTGTGGTTTCTCCTTATTTTACCTGTTCACGAGATTCAAACAAAGAGGGCTCGAATATTTTCTGTTGTCTCATCTTGTTTAGTTTCGTTATTGTTTTTAATAAACACCTTAAAACTTATCCGACATGACTGCGGAACAGTAAAGAGCCAGCTTAGCTTCTTAGCCGCCTTTTTCAATCGATGGTTGTCGCTGCACTCCTCTTGTTCTCCCACTGATGTGCCGATCACATAGTTTAGCTGCAAAACTTTCAAACCTGAAACTTTCTGAGGCACCGGTGACGTCTGAAGCTTCAGACATCATCGGTCATGCACAACACAAGATGTGAGAGTGAACAATCATCCACCCATCTCCAGTTTAAAGGCGCCTGGTTGAGTTTTCTTGTGCGACAGCGAACAAAGTTTCTTTCTTTGCTGCAAAACTTCACACAGCTGCAGATAAGCTTTGTTGCTTCTGGTCAGACGTTCCTTTTTAACTGTGCAGAATTGGCCTCAAGCTGTCTTAAGAACACTGGATTAAATCATAATCATAAATCATAATTTCGAGTCGTGACCTCTCGTTCCTGACCCTCCCGTGTTGCAGATGACCGCTCGGAGGTGGACGGGTCGGTGGTTTCTATGGTTTCAGCCACTTCCTCCTCCAGCCGATTGCTGCCTCCGAAGGAGCGTCTGAGAGAGAAGGCGTTCCAGTACTGCCAACGGCTCATCGAGCAGAGCGATCGCAGTGAGTGCACAGATATGATTTTATCTGTACGTTTATATTTTACTGTGTTTATGTGAACAGCTGTTTATTCTTGTCTCTGTCACAGAGGCGCACAAAAAGGCAGATGCAGACCTGCAGAAAGCGGTGAGTCTGAATATCATTGATTACAACTGTGGAGATATATAAGTTTTTAAAGATATAATTCTGAGATGCACACACTAAGGACTCATGGAGTGGTTGGCAGCACCCTGGGGGCACTTACGGCTTCGGTACCTTGCTCGAGGTAACTTGATGAACTGGCACATCAGCTACCTGTCATGCTGGACTTCCACACTCCGGGTTCCCAAGCCAAGTCTCTACAGACTTCTGCCAAATAATGATCGGCACAGTCTGGGACTGTAGAAAAGGAGGAGGAGGAGAGACTGTCGGAGTGAGTTTGACGAGTCCTCACATTTGTAGCACGATAAAATGGAGAAGGGAAAACTCGAGCAGCAGCTGTGCCTGAAAGCTGCGTTTTGTCTTGAAACCTCTCAAACTTTTGACACACCGTCTTTAGATGTGACAGGTTGTCAGACTTTTCTATAACTCCTCTTTCTCCTCGTGCACATGAGTCTTAGTTTTCTCCATGAAGTTTCACGTGTGCCTCGTAAACCACGTTCTCATACTGTTGACCTGTTTCCTCTCTCAGTGTCTGGTGGAGGCGGTGTGTATCCTGGACTGCGTGTGCGTCGAGGACGCCTCGCTGGTCTTCCGAACGTTCCCGTGCATCAAGGCGCTCTTCGGTCGTCTCAGCTCAGATCTGTCGTTTGCCAGAGTCCTGCTGCCTATCGCACAGTTCTACCTCAACCATGGTGTGTGTGTGTGTGTGTTCACATCCACGTGTACATATCTCATCCTCACGTATGCATTCGTTTAAAAGTGTGTGTTTGAATCTATCCAGGTGAGATGGCTGCCGTGGATTGTGAGTGCGTGTGGAGGCTGGTGTTTGCTCGATTCCCTTCCGAGCTCTTCAACGATCAGTTCCTGGCACACGAGCTTCTTCGCTTCCTCCGGCTGAACCTCGAGAGTCTGCAGCTGCGGGTCCCGCAGTACATCCGCTCCTTCCCGAACCTGCTGAAGGTGAAAGCTCGTCTCACAGAGACACTTCTGAACGTCCTCGTGGAAGAGGTCATGCTTCATGTCTCCCCTCTGTCTCTGCAGTTGTTGGCGTGGGACAGCCCGGCGCTGATGGATGACTTTGTGGATCTGCTGCCCTCTCTGGTCACAGCTGGAACTGCAGTGGAGCTCCTCCACACTCTGCTGGACCTGCCCTGTCTCTCTGCCACTCTGGTTTTACAACACAGGTGCACACACACACACACACACACTTCAGACAGCTGTCACTTGTTTTTACCACCATCTTACTTCATGTGTGTGTCTGTGTGTTGCAGGTCAGCTGCTTTGCCCATCGCTGAGTCCAGTGCCCGTGGCCTCCTGTCACTCGATGCATTTCGAAGCCCTTCTTTCCGAGGACTTTTCCTCTTCTTGCTTCGAGGCGAAGCAGGTTCAGGTAACGCAGTCAGGGTGTCTTATTTACCTCTAACTTCACTATAATGTGGACAAATGTGTCTACAGCTGCACTGTTGTTGAGCAGTCTGTTGTCCGTGGTTTGAATCACTGTGTTTCCCTTTTTTTCCCCCGCACAGGCGACACAATCGACCGGCTGAACACGCTCCACGAGCTGCTGGCCGAGGCTGCCGATTGGCCGAGAGTCGTCCAGTGTGCGCAGAGCGTCCCTGTGCTGTTGCACATTTTTTTCAACACAGTCATCACGGTGAAGAGACGTTAAATGTTACGTCACGGCTGCACATGCTGCGCTTTAACACGTTTTAGTCTCTAACAGCGCATCTGTTTTGTTTTTTTTAACAGATAGCTGACGAGAAGCTTTTAGCTCACCTGATTCTGGTGATGCTGGAAAGAAGCAGCCTCCTCCTCAACATCCCGAAATACATCACAGAGACACACAGGTAAGAACAGCAGCAGCAGAGAAGCAAAACGAGGCAGATTTATCTTGATAAAATGATTCATGAGTCATAAAACAGTCAACGCAACAAAAAGTAGAAAAGACAGAGATTAGAGGATTGTTACATGTTGAATAGAGTTGTCAGGATGCAGAAAGCACCTGAGTGTTCATCAGCCAATAGAAACCCGTGACTTATTATTTGAAATGTCTCAAATCACACGTTGTAAAAACACATGAATCCACACCTTTTCATATTTTAAAAACCGTACTATTGCGACTCGCTCCTCTCCGCTATCAACAAGAAACATTTCACGCCTTCAGCCCGTCCAGAAGTCAGCAGCTCGGATTCTGACCTGGTTTTAACAGATGACATCAAATTTCACTGGTTTCAGCTTCCTGTGTGTTTTTAAAAGATTGATTTTAAGATTTTACTGCACCACACTGCCAGAATGTTAACCCCGTACGAGCCAGTTTGCAGCCTTAGATCCTCAGGCGGGTCACTTCTAGTTGTTCCGAGGTCGACTCTGGAACGAGCTGACTGAGGAGGCGAGGCTCGCTGATTCAGTTCTTTTATCACCTTTTTATTCTGTTACTGTTAACCTGACCAACATTTTTAATGTCAGATTTTCCCTTCTGCCCCTTCATGTTACTGCTATTCTTTTATTTTGAAGTTTCTAGATCATCAATGAACAGCTGGTTTTTAATGTTTCTTTCTTTTCATAGTTTCTGTGGTGTTGCATGTGTTTACTTCTTGATCTTAACCTGTGTGGCCTCTGTTGGGTCTGCTGCTCTGTAAAGCACTTTGTGAACTCTATATTTGAACTTCACCCACCTCACCTCTCTCTTTCTCTCTCTTCCAGGGTGTTCAGCTGCCACCTGCTGAAGTTCTGTAAGCTCCACCCGTCTCTTGTGGTGGACCAGTCTCACGAGCTGCTGGAGTTCGCCGGAGCCACCGCCAACGTCTACAGCAAAGAGGAAATCTACACGCACGTGGTAATGAAGCTGTGTATTCTGGATCCTGTTCAAGCTTTTCTCAAACTTCAGCATCTTTTTTTTTTTTTTTTGCCCCAGAGTGTTGAAACATCACACAGAACAATAAAAACGTGACCCAAACCGGACACCGAAATAACACTTCACGTGTTTGTCTTCCAGGTGTGGGTGCTGGGAGAGTATCTCTCTGTGTCATGTGACTCTCGCTGCTCCGTGAAGCTCATCACTTCCTGTTTCGAGGCGCTGGAGGCGGTGCTGTTTGAGATCACTTCATCCGCTCCACCACCCGGAGCCGTTTGCCCTGCGCCGAGAGTCGTCACCACTCTGATGAGCGCTCTGGCTAAGCTGGCGTCACGATCACATGACCTCATACCCAGGTTACTGAGAGCTGCACACGTTTAAGTTCACCTTTTACTCCTCTACATGTCATGTAACTGTGTGTTCACGTCTCTTTCAGGGTGTCTCTCTTCCTCTCCAAGCTAAGAACGGTAACCCGAGGCGGCTCAGTCGCCTGGTGCTCCGATGAGGACGACCTCGTTGCCATAGTGACGCGAGGTGAGGAGCTGTGGTCGCTGCTGAAGAGCCCCGGTGTGGCTCAGAGCGTCCTGACCCCGCCTCAACATGTCATGACACCCCAGTGGCACAGAGACACCAACGTGGCCACGCCGCTTCGACTGCGAGCCCTCACCAACCTCACACAATCACAGTGACGCACGAAGCATCAGCATGAAGAAAAACAAATGATGATGAATGATGATTTTTGCACATTATTTTTGTAAATAAACGACTTTCTATGATCGAAGCTTGACGTAATGAAGCACAAAACACACGGTGTAATATAGTGTCTGTCTTTAATACAGTGAAAATAAAAATTTTGTACAAAATAGATCATCTGATTTTTAAAAAACACTTCCTGAGTAACAGAAACAGTTAAACTACTGAAGAAAACCTGCAGGTGTGATCTACACAGTGTTCAAAGAAGTATAAAAATCTGCACATATATATATAATTTACATGTATAACATGCCCGTGTGTTAATTCTGCCATATTCAGACGATTTTAGGAAATTCATTCAACACTGCTGCTGATGGAAAAGTGCTCGGGGATTAAGGTGCATTCAGACTGGATCGGACGCCGCAGAGATTATCTGACACTGTGTCTGTTTGTGCTGAACGTAACCGCTGTGAAACGATCAGGAAATAACTTTTTATTTTGCTGATTAACCGTCTTTATCGATGTTTGTGCTCGCTCACTCTCATTCACTGTCTACGTCGCTCAACCACTCGCTCTCACAAACCAAATTAAACTTGTGTCGCTATTTTGCAGCATAAATTGAGAGTCAGACTCAGATTTAGAAGCTGGGTACATGAGATAAACAAAGCCAGAGCACAACAGGTAGACTATCAGAGTTTAGTCCATGAATCCAGCTGGATAGTCCAAGTTTCAGAGACATTTCTGTGGAGGTTTGACTGATCTGAGCGTCTGATCGGTGTCCGCAGTATGACGTTGGGCTGCGTTTATTTCAAAAGTTGGATCCGGCTCAGTTTTCCGCTGTGTTTACTGCAGTTGATCCCACTCAAATGATTTGGAAAAACCTGCATTTACGCCGCAGCGCCCGTCTGAATGTACCCTGAGAGTGCATCACTTAAACAAAACATAACTGGCAATCATCGTCCTCTAAAACAAGATAATCAAATAGCCTTGACATTCTTTGTGAATTTAACATTTGACGCAGAGAATAGAGTTAGTGATACATTAGCTCTATGATCAGACTTTTTAACTTTGTAAATCACATGGCGAATATAAATCATCTTGACAAAAAGAGGGTCAACTTCCCGTCGGTCCTCTGAGTGACTGTATCATTGTGTCACCAGTGGCTGAGAAGATGTTTTTTTTTAGCTCAAATACTCTCAGGAGAAAATACAATAACATGAAGTTTCTTTCAGTGAAATGTTTGTCTGTTGTAGTGCCAACTCTACTCTGTATTTTCATGTTTTGCCGCTGTGCAAAAATGGACAAAACTTGAATAAAATGACAAAACTGTGATACACAGGTTAGAGGAGGGAGGGTTAGCACCGATGTAAAGGAATGCCTGTGTGGTAAAGTTTGGCACGTATGGAGAGGGTGGAGTTACATCACAGTCTCAGATCTGTCAGAGGGAGATCAGATGAAGAAAATGACACGTCATCATCAGCATCATCTCCCCTCATAGTCAGTCATGTGACGTGGAAAACACATGATCTCAGGTGGGAGCGGTTAGTCACCTGGACGTGTGCAGCAGCGGCCCGGGTAAGTACAGGTACCTCCAGATGGCGTAATAATGAACAGACGCTCCTGCTGCCACGAAAAGATGCCAGATGGCGTGAGCGAAAGGGACAAGGCCGTCGCTTTTGAAGAAGACTACGCCCACCACGTAGAAGACACCGCCCACTGCCAGCTCACACACACCTGCACGCTCCACCTGGAACGAGAAAACAAGAGTTTGAAGAGAGAAGATTAAAGAGCTCAAAGAAAGCATGTACATTTTGTCGACAGAGCATAATAGAGTCAAGAGTAAGAGTCGTTCCAGACATCCCTTTCCCCAGCAACACATTCCAGCTCCTCTTGGGGGATCCTGAGGCGTTCCCAGGCTAGATGGGCTATGTAGTTCCTCCAGCAAGATCAGGAGATATCCTAATCAGATGTTGGCTGAGCTCCTCACCCTATCTCTAAGGCTGAGGGATGAAACATAGATGGACTGGAAAATCTAGAGTTTTGCCAACAACGGTTCATCTCCCCCTCTTGGGGCAGCAACTCGCTCCCAACCCAGGGGGAGCATTCCAACATTATCTGGCAGAGAACCATGGTCTCCATGGCCACCATCTCCACCTTGGTTGCACCCCCGTACACGAATATCACAAACAGAATGGGAGACAAGCGGCAACGTCAACAAAGTCCAGCACCCACTGAGAATACGGACACAACTCTCACTTATTTACTCAGTAATGCGTCATGTATTTTATGTTTCGTATGGATTCCTGGAAGATTAGATGATTGCTACGGCACCAGCTAGTGGAAATCCAAAACAAATAAACTATATATGAAAAGGTTTTGTGTGTTTTTAAGTTGCACATGGAGTTCATATTTCAAGAAACTAATGATCTTGCATATATCCTGAGAGGTATCAGTGTGTGGTGTCAGGAAAGGAGAAGCGAGAGGGATCTAAAAATATTCTTTCAGTTATTATGTTTTGCAGGTAATGGGCTCAAATAAACAAAAGCACCGGTGTGGCTCCGTAAATACTGACAGTGTCTGATCCCGATACAATAGCAGGAAGCCTTTCACAACAGGAAGACGGTCTTACCATAGACAGGATGACCAAAGCAGGAACAACCCCCATGGCTACGTATCCCAGCAGCTCCAGCAGCTTGTACCTGCAGGACAAAAACTGGGACATGAGAAGATAATAACCTCCAATTTTCTGTCTAAGTGTTTCTGCTTCAAACAGCAGCGCCGTGTTTGCTGTAAACACTCAGGAGGACGGGAGTTTGGTTTCAGGTTAATTG
The DNA here is from genome assembly GCF_000972845.2 of Larimichthys crocea. Taxonomy (NCBI): domain Eukaryota; kingdom Metazoa; phylum Chordata; class Actinopteri; family Sciaenidae; genus Larimichthys; species Larimichthys crocea. Next base: position 2,274,089 of record NC_040022.1, read on the forward strand.
TGTAAAACCAGGACACGGAGACACAAAGAGAGACTGTGTTACCTCTCATGGAAAAAGAAGACATACATGGATCCTACACAGGCCATGACCCATATCAGCCAGCGCATGTGGCACGACCAGGGCCCGAGTTCTCTCAGCATCAACCTGAGGAAACACATCAGTATGTTCACTGTTACGTCAGCTTTATTATCCACTGAACTGCATGTCATGCGTTCACCGTGACCCACCAGGGAGAGTACGAGGCAGCGATGAAGAAGTAGATGGCTATTCTGTCACACATGTGGAAACGCTGCTCCACCTTCCTGCACGACAACAAGAGAAGGAGAGATCAGAGCTCATTTCTAAATCATGACTACTAAAAAGAGCTTTAGTTCAGGAGTCCTGAGGTTTGTCTCACAGTTTTACCTCCCCTGACTCGTCCTTCAAAATATAAAACAATGTTTGTTGTCTCTTTTTGGACTGTGAAAGGTCAGCAGAGTCGGAGTTTTAGAATTATTCACCATATTCTTAGTAAAATATGTTAATAAAATCATAATCATTTGTGTTGTTAAAGAGAATTCAAAATAAAAGGTCAATTAAAACTAAATAATCACACAAACTCTTGAGGTTTTCTAATATAAGAATACAAGAAACTGAACTAATTTTTTATTCTTCAATAATTTCTTAATTCTGGTTTTAAATAATCAATACAAGAAAAAATATGTGTGTGTTTTTATTTTCCACTGTGTGTTTTTGTGGCTTTTTTGTTTTTGATGAACCTGCTCGATACATATCTAAGTGAAAAGTTTGGAGCCGTTTTGGTGCTATTCAAAAACTAATAAGAGGATCTTAAAATCAATTCTTTAAAAAAACTAAAAGATAACCAGATATTTTTTTAAGAAGACCAGACAATAGTTGAGCCTCGATTCATTTTTCTGTCAGCCTTAGCGACGTTTCTAAGATGATAAAATTATGTTTCTCGTGTGAGCCTCACCTAAGGTCAGAATCCAGAGTACCTCTGAGGTTTTTGATCTTAATATCTAAATTTATTGTAGTACATAAGGTAAAATAGGCTTAAACTCAATCAACTAATTAAAAATAAGACTTATATATCTCAGGTTATAGTGAACAAATGATCTCAACTTAAACTTTAAACCGATAAGCTCATGTTAGTCTGGATGAGTTGAGACACTTTTGAACAACATCTGAGATTTTCATGATGTGTTTACTGTTGGACATGACAGGAAGGTGGGCAAAACAGAAAGAGGAAATGCCCTGAAGGTGTTTAATATGTGAATGTGTGAAGTTGAAGATACCATTTCATCACCACGGCCACATCTGTTGTTTGGCTTTTACGGGCATCTGGCTGTGTCATAATTAACAAAGTGTACGTCTGAGTGTGTGTGATGTTAACGTCCACCAGAGCGGCACATAAACACACACACACATCTGCCAAATCCCTACCAGCGTTTTTCTGCTACACGCACACACACACACACGCACCGGAGGTGGCTGATTTTCCAGGCAACTGTGTGGAAGAGTGTCGAGGTGACGAACAAGCCGGTGAGACCACCCCCATAGAGCCAGGCGGCCATGCGATGCCATTGGTCCACAGACTGGAAGTAGAGCACAGACCCGCCCAGCAGACTGGGAAGGATCCACAACTGGAAAGAATTTAAAAAAGAAAAATAGTTTCACATCATTTTCATCCTCAAAAACCAGACACATATTTTATTTTCCAGCCTCTTGGGGGAAAAATTAGACAGCCAAACTGTTTCCTGACATTGTTAACATTCCTCTCTGAATCATGTCGATGCTACACGGACTTGTAATCAGGTGAACGGCGTCTCTGTCATTCGTACGGTCGTTCTCACACTATAAACACTGGAAACCTCTGCCAAGTGTAGCGGCTGTTAGCTCAGTTTGTTAGCCGAGCTGCCCGGAGTGTGAGCTCAGAGCACCGGGGGAGTGTGACGGGGAGTAAAGCCAGTGTCGTGCCAGAACAGGAGCTGGGCAATGTATGCAGTATATAAGATAGATAAGAAGAAGAACTAAAACCACTTACGCTGTAAAGACTGGAAACAGCTTCCAACAGAAGCAGAAAGCCGCTTTACAGTCATTGTTATTGTTTCATCTCTGTTTTGTCTTTCATCTTTCACTCTCTGATTCATTCCTGCTCTTTTGGAGGCAGAAGCACACAGGGATTACAGCAGATTACAGAAAGCCACAGGATAAATCACAGATTATATCCCACTGCCTCCATGGCGAGTCTAAAAATCCTCCCCATCATTCTTCTTCTCTTTTCCAACAGACTCACTTAAACACAGAAAGCACGAGGACAGTCTGACAGCTTTTAATCTTGAGTGTGTGTGTGTGTGTTCGTGTTCGTTTGGACTCACCCCATGTGTGGCACAGTTTGCAGCATGTTCATATTCAGTGGGCTGGTATCTCTTACTGGCCGGCACCCTGCAGTTCATGAACCTGAGAGAGAGGTGAGGTGAGGTGATGAGAAGGTGAGGAGGGGGAGACAAAAGAGTGATGACTGTAGATCTGCAGGCAAAACAAGGTTCTGCTGTGTTTGTGAAGAAGTTACTGTAAGATACAGTAACCAAGCTCACAGCAATTTACAGTAACATCGCAGCAATGTACTGTGTTTTTACAGTAACCCAAACACAACATTACTGTGAAACGTCCTTATTTTGCTGCTGCCTAATCACATCAAATCATTTTTACTGTATTATTACTGCAACTCAGTAGCCAGTAAATTCCTGTAAATTTACAGGACGTGTACTACATTAAAATACTTTCCACATTCCATATAGTAAATTCGCAGTAATTCATAGTAATTGTTTTACAGTGAAATAAATGAAAATAACAGTATGTGTATTGTGTTTCTGCAGTAACCAGATGCTATAAAAAATACAGTATTTTAATGTAAAATTATAATAACCCAACCACAATATTATTGTAAAACTACATTATTTTTGCTGCTAAACTACAGGATGTGTTCTACATTAAAATACTGTAATTTTGTATTTTTACAGTAGTGATTATTAACAGTGCAGGTGTGTGTGTGTGTGAGAGAGTGTGTGTGTGTGTGATGGTCATTCTTGGAGGATTTACAGATCTCTAATCCACATCACGTTGTCTGAATTTTTAGTGCGCCTCATCGTTACTGGGGCAACTGTCTGCTACTGTTGCTATGACCACCGGTGATGTCACTGTCTGTACTACAACAACATTTTACACCGCTGACCGCTAATCATTAACTACATTTGCATTTTTCCTTGTAATGTTGCCATATAGTACGGAGAAAGTTACTGTGTGTGTTTGTGTGTGTGTGTGTGTGTGTGTGTGTGTGTGTGTGTGTGTGTGTGTGTGTGTTGTGTAGGCTATTTAATCAGCAGTAAATCTCTCAATCCCAGCTTACAGGGGAAAAACACATCTGGACATGTTACGAAACCACATTTTATACGTCAAGATGCACACACACACACATCACACACAACACACGAACACACACACAAACAAACACACACACACATTCAAATGTAGCTTCTCGTGTAGGGGCCACAGGTGTGTCAGTGTCGGTCAGCTGTGTTATTTGATTGCACATTTAGGCCGACGGCTCTGCATCACACGCCAGCATCACGCCTCATTCCCAACACACACACACACACACACACACACACACACACACACACACACACACACACACACACTCATGCCATAGCTGTTTGTTGTAACAGTCTATTAATTCTGTAGAGCGTTCAGGAGAATCAGAAGTAGAAAACAAAGGGATGTACGACTGTCACACACCTGACCTAAAAGTCTAGAAAACAGGGGATTACCAAAACACTAACACGATAATGTAACAGGAAAAGTCTTGCATAACACACTGACCTGACAACTGGCAAAAAAAAAGTAAGTTTCAGAGTCCAAACATTTCAAGCTGCACAAATTTTAGCATCAGAAACGTTCTAATCTTTAACTGCGGTCAGAATTATCTTGCGAGAGGAAGACGTCAACATGTGATCCTGCGCTGCATGTCTGATTTCCTCTCTTGATCCTTGACTTTGGAACAGCTGTAATGTGTAACTGCTTCGCTGGACAGAAGGAGAATAACATTCGTGGGCTGTCTTGTTTAAACTTTCAGCTCGAGGTGTGTGTATGTGTGCGTGTGTGTTTATGCACTCACCACCAAAACCCTCATAACAAGAATGTCGGTGTGTTTTCCTGTTGTAGGTCTGGTTGGCGGTACAAGACATCAGGGCTCTTTTACTGCTCAAAACACACATCTGTCTTTCCTCCAAACTCACTCTCCTGCTTTTAATGCACGTCCTATCAGTGCATTATCATAATACAGACTCGTATTATGCAAAATCTAGTAAATAAAGTCACCGTCAGGCTTGTGTTACATGCTCTATCTCTCTCAAGGTGTTATCCAAAGAAAGATCAACGATATCTGCCATTCCTTTGGTATTTCCCTGCAGGCTGTGCCAATTGCACAACAAGTATTTTTTTTTCTGAGCACTGCTGTGGTATTGTGGTGCTGTCAATGAACCTGAATGTAACAGTCTGATGTCCGCTAATGGGTTATGACAGAGTCTCTGTGTAATGAACTGAAAGGAAGGGACAGAGATTCACAGGCTCTGATCAGAGGGAGCATTGTTGTCCCGATCCTCATTCTTCTTCCACACACACTTCTTTCTCCTTTTCTTCACGTGTGTCAAACGTGTGTTTGGTCGTAAAAGCTCATTACAGCACATTCCACACATTAATAGGATCGGTTGCATCTAAGAGGATCAGAACCTTTGGATCATCGGATAGTGTACGTTATAGGAATGTGTGTGTGTGTTTGTATACGCTCTCTGTAACTCCAGGGCTATTCCTTTTACGGCAAAGATCAAGTTCATCTCCTCTGGGACTCCAACTCTGGTTCTCACGATTATCGCCATCTCACGTTTAACTACACACACACACACACAAACATGCACAAACTGACTGATGAATGCACCCAAGCAGAATTCAACGTGATATACTGAGAGTGTGTGTGATGTCCAGTGAAACAGAGCAGCACATGATACAAAAAAACTGAAGTGCAGCCAACAAGGAGCCTGGAGAAGATTTAAAAAGACGATTCAGATAGTAAAACTTCTGTAAACGGTTTGGTAATGACAGTAACATTACAGAAATGTGCTGTATTTTTAACCCAACCACAACATTACTGTAAAACGACAGTATTTTGCTGCTAAATTACAGTGTAGTTGTAATGTAGCTGTATCATAATCACAGTATTTATTTGTAATTTGCCGTTTTTACTGAATTAATGGTGTACTTCCACTCAGTACCCAGTAGATTTGTGTAAATTTACAGGTTGTGTACTACGTTAAAATACTGTATTTTCACATATAATGGTGGAGAAGCTCAGCTGCACCTAATAAGTTTAAAATTTCAAGTTTATTTGTCATATGTACATTGTAAAATATATATAAATATTATTGTACTTTTACCGTAAAAAATTGCAGTAAATTATTTTATTTTAATGATTTAATATATAGAAATTATTTTACAGCAGTATAGATGAACCCCTCAGTATTGTAATGCGTTTGTACAGTAACAATAATATACGATATCACTGAAAGAAATACAGTATTTCAGTGTAAAATTACAAAATGATATTTAATAATCTGTAATGTTACTGTAATCACAACTTACAGTAACATTAAAGCAATGTACTGTTTTTACATTGACCAAACCACATCAGTATTGTAAAACTACAACAATCTGCTGCTGCCTAATCACAGTAATTACCTGTAATTGAACTTTTTTCTTTACTGAAGCTCAGCAGCCAGTAAATTCCTGTAAATTTACAGGAAGCGTACTTTAAAAAGTCTATATGGGTACTTGGATACAAAAGTAATGGTCTTCTACCTCGTTACATCTGGCTCTGTCCCTCGCTTTATCTCTAACAGACACAAACTAATCTATAACATCCCTCTGGTGCTCTGGTTGTCCCGGTGCCAGCGCGTCATTACGCATGAACGCACAGGATCTGTGACACATGACAAAAACACAGTGCCTGAAATCAGCATGAGTCAAAACTTGTGGGAAAATAAAATTACCTTCCAAACTTCGTCTTCTTAAAGTCCATCTCGTGCAGGCTCTCACGCGCGCCTTGCGTGCGCTCGAACTCTATTTACCAACAGCGTCGTCCTCCTCCTATGGATGCCCCATTCCGGATGTCCCACCACCGTGTCCAAACATAAACACATAAGTCCAACGAGGAGGGGGCAGCGACCTGCAGAGTCAACAACGATACTGCTACTACACAACAACAACAACAACAACAACTGGACGACTTTTATGCAAAGACAGCAGCACGAGGCGACGTGCGCCGGGGCAACCCGCACAGAGTTTTTGTTCCAAGCTTCTCTCAGATGTGTTTGCAGGATGTTCCGCGGGGCTGGGTTTGTGTGTGACCCCTCCTCTCCTCCTCCTCCCCCTTTTTTTCCTCTCTTATCCTGAACACTGCCTGATGATAACAAACCAGCAAACATCAACCCCTCCACCCACAACACTGCCTCTTTTTCAAGCTGGCTGCCCTGCTCTGACATTTTATGTTACCGGCAAACAGACACAAAAGGTGACACTTAACTGACTGAATTATTATTTTTAAAAAAGAAAGTTATTCATGTTGTATTAACTTTAGAAAAAATGACAGAAAAAAGGTGAAAGGTTGGAAATAAGACATTTGTCAGTGGAGTCCAGCCTCCCTCACACTCACAAAATGTGACAAGACACCAAAAAAAGTTTCTTTCACATCATTTGGATGTTTTTTTTTAACTGTTGAAAGATATTGGCTGATGGAGAATGGAGCCAGTGTCGTGCCAGAACCGGAGCTGAGTAATGTAACTGGGCTCAGCAGCCTCTATGGACATAATGACAGAGGAGAAAAGACAAATCTTCTTTGGAGGGGGCCTGACCCTCAGGTTGAGAACCACTCGACTAAGTGTGAATAAAGTAACAACTTGCAACAACACCAGAATTTTGCTTAAACAATAATCTGTATCAGTCCCAGGGTCTATTACTGTGATACTGTAATGAAGTACATTAATATATTGATCATACTTTAGTAGTAAAGTAAACTGAACTTGAACTTGAAATGTATAATATTTTATATTAATTAAATTATAATTCTTTAAATGGGAGTCTAAATACTGCCTGACTGTAAAACTATTTATTTATTGGCCTAAAAGTAGTCAGATTAAAATATATTGAGCCTGTAAAATACTCACGTATGTATGTTTTTTCTTGTAGAGTTGCTAACAACACTTTATTTTGAGACAAAATATTTGTAGAGTTGCTAACAACACTTTATTTTGAGACAAAATATAGAGGAATGGTCTGTCAATCTGTATTTACTTTAAAATGATACAGTATACATGTGCTGTTTGATATGTTCAGCTTAAAAGAAGACATGATTATAATTTACAGCCAGCTCTGCAGCACATTTACCTCCTCATATTAAATAAAGGGAAGTGTATCATTCCCTTTGCAGATCCATTCATGCTTCTGTTCAAACAACACACACACACACACTCAGACTGAATGGAAAATTAAATATTATCCAACAACAACAACAGTGGGCAGCAGAGGCCCTTTGTGTCACTGTGCAGCAGCTGTGTGAGACAGAACAGACACATTATGCAAACACAGACATTCAAACAAGTTTCCACGCTTCAAACTAAAAAAAAGTGTTACACTCATGACTGTGTTTGGAGATATGACTCAAAATATCAGTGACAGTGGGCAGGCAGGCATATTTGCACAGGTAAATAACAGATTGGCTGTTCACAGCACACTGTAGGTACAACACTATCTAACTCAGAGCTTGTAGAGGCTTTTTTTTTTTGCATATTTTAACACCATATTTTTTGCATGTTGTCATTCAAGAAGTTAAACATCAAAAGGATCAGAAGAAACTTTTTTTTTTTTTTTTTACCAGGGCATGCAGCTCTGCTCTCTCTTTGACAAACCCCACCTCTGTCTCTCTCTGTCTATTATGTTTATTTGGAAGCTGTGGGTTATGTAAACCAAAGGCCGGTACACATTGTGTTGGACCTGTGCCCGTGCTGACAGATCCTGAAAACAGTAAACTGGACTAAAGGACACGTCTGACGCAGAATCACAACCATGCAGCAGCAAACAAACAAGATTAACAACGTGATTCCAACATGGAGCCACTGTGGTGATTTCGGAGATCCCAGATCTGTAATGCTTTTTAATAGAGTCTTGTTGATTACAAATATTTATTAAGTGATAAAAAGATTGGTTTAACTTCACTGTCATTAAGGACATCCACAACAAACAAACAAATAAAAAAACATATTTTGTGGGGAAATAGCTCTTTTTACAGTATTTTTCTGCTGTTTTGTATTTTTAATTGTATAAAATTACAGACACTACATGACACTAGTGTTTCTCTTTAACCTAATTTATGAACAAATCCCATTATTACAGTCGTTTCTGTTTTTAAAAGTGTATACAAAACTCTGTAAAATTACAGAGTAATAATGTCATTCACATTATCTGTAAATTAATAACCAAACATTTATTCTCATGTTTGTACAGTAAAGTTACGATCACTATTTCACTATTATAAATCATTTATACAGTATTTTTTTCTGCTTTCTTAAATTGCATACAAATGTATATAAAATAATAATCTGTAATGTTCATGTTCATACAAACACCTTGTTTTTCTTTATGTGTGATTTTACATTCTAACTTTAAAATAACAGTGTTTCTCTGTAGAACTATTAGTATTGTCACTTTCTTAACGGTGTTTGATTGTAATAATGCAGCTGACAGTTATTTCTTTTACAGTATATAGACTAAAAGTTCATCATGGCAAATTATTTCTTTTGTAGTGTGTTGCATCTTTGTTGTCTTACTTTCCTTTTTTAAAATTCTCTCTCAGTCGACCATTCACTGTGCTGCTAAGCTTTACTTCGTTATCCAGCAAATATTTTTATATCCATTACAATGACACTCAGACGTGCTCAGACATACACCTGAAACCCCAAAGGAAGGTATACGCATAGACAGAAACTGTGACTCACACCACAAATTACAGTCAACACATCAAACGGTTAACTGATTCCTCCTCATCCCACGCCTTCAGACATCTCTGCTCCTGCCAACAGAGTCACTGTGGTGCGCTGAGTTAAGTTTTGATGCTCGTGTGTGGGAAGACGGGCCATTCATAACATAATCACCTTGAAGAACAGTGTTATTTGAATGGATTTATTTACCTTAATTTTGCATCCAAACCAGTTATATGTAACTGACAGATAAAGTGCAATACATGGACATGTATGACTATTTACACATAGGGACAATTCTTTTGATTTATATCTGTTTGTATGTGCTAATATGTGGCAGAAATATTTGTTTTGTTCAATATATATATATATGATTGTGGCCTTCACTTCACTTTCACTTTGTTATTCAAAATAATTAAACAAAAATTAATTATCTTATACTAATTATATAATAGCGAGGGGAAATAATCTGTTTGTATGTCATGGTACATCATAAAGTGTAACTGAACATGAGGGAAGAAGCAAAGTTATTAAATGTATTATTGGGACATGCAGGAGGGGAGAAAGAGCCCATGCATTATAGATAGGATAGATAGATAGATAGATAGAGAGATAGATAGATAATAGATAGATAGATAGATAGATATGATAGATAGATAGATAGATAGATCATAGATAGATAGCTAGATAGATAGAGATAGATAGTCTGCTGCTCCACCAGGAGGTCGTGTAAGGGATGCGAGCATTATACATGATGCTGAGAAGTTTGTGGAGCATCCTTCTGTCTACGACCAGCTCCAGCAGGTCCAAAGTAGTCCCCCAGCACCAGAGCCAACCATCTTAATTATTATTCTTAATAATTAAATTAAATTAAATCAGAATCAGAATCAGAAATACTTTATTAATCCCCAAAGGGAAATTGTTTTTGTTACAGCAGCTTCCAAATGGTAAGTGAGATAGTAAGTGATGGCAAGAAAACAATAGCAAGAAAACAAAACTTTAACCCTATACAACCTATACAATATTCTATTTTAACACTATATACACATAGTTAAATAAAACCAGTGACAGTAAAATAAAAGCAAGTAACAGTGAACTATGCAAATAACTGGAGCACTGCAGGAACAACTATCCAACTAATATTACAAATTTAGGCTGGAGTTAAGAGGAGATAAGAATGTTCCTGTATTATTAAGATAGATAGATAGATAGATAGATAGATAGATAGATAGATAGATAGATAGATAGATAGATAGATAGATAGATAGATAGATAGATAGATAGATAGAAAAAAGAAAGAAAGAAAGAAAGAAAGAAAGAAAGAAAGAAAGAAAGTAGTCCCCCAGCACTCTTAATTATTATTCTTGATAATTACTTCTAAATAACAGGAGCACTGCAGGAACAACTGTCCAAATTATGAACTAATATTACAAATTTAGGCTGGAGTTAAGAGGAGATAAGAATTTTCCTGTGTTATTATTATCACATCTTGGAGAGACATTTCAATAGATACCTGGAGGTAGGTTTGCAGAGGATAGATAGGTAGGTAGATAGATAGATAGATAGATAGATAGATAGATAGATAGATAGATAGATAGATAGATAGATAGATAGATAGAAAGAAAGAAAGAAAGAAAGAAAGAAAGAAAGAAAGAAAGAAAGAAAGAAAGAAAGTAGTCCCCCAGATCCGACCTTCTTGTTATTACTCTTATAATTATTCTTTAAAATTACTTCTAAATAACAGGAGCACTGCAAGAACAACTGTCCAAATTATGAACTAATATTACAAATTTAGGCTGGATAGATAGATAGATTATTAACGATATGTCTCATTTTAGGTGTTGTTGCACATCTGGACGGCGGAGGGCGCTGTTACATCAAGCCATGCATAATTTCTGCACAGCTGAGACTTTCCAGGAGAGTTTATTTAAACTTCTCTGTCCACTGGAACCAAAATAAGAGACAAAAAAAACAGGAATTCAGAGACATTTCAGAGACTTTTGTCCTCATGTGGACTCTGTCCTCATGTGGAGCCGCTCTGTCTCTTTAAAGCCAGCGCACGCAGCCTGGCTCGGCGCATGCGCGGTGAGAGGGAGCAACAGCCCCTGTGAAAAACAACAACAATCACTACAGACAGAGAGAGAGAGAGAGAGAGAGATGATGGCCCCCTGAAGCCCAGCACCTCTTTACCACAGCACCAGTCCTCAGCTGCTACTTCACCCGGAGCTTCTCCTTTACATGTCGATGCTGCCGAGCTCATGAACTTGGCCAGTCAGAGCGGGGAAGCTGGCGGAAGCCAGCTCCTCTTCGCCAACTTTAACCAGGACAACACGTAAGGCCGGGCCGGGGGGGGGGCGAGTGTGCTCCGGGGACGGCCTAAACGGGTAGATAGCTCACTGTGGACATGTCCGGGCGTCGTGAGGAGGCGACGTGAACCGGCTTTAACGTCGTTTATCGGCCGTAACAATGACCTCTGCGGCGCATGGGGTAACTGTAGCTGGAGCTAAGCTAAACGCGGCGAGGCTACGTGCTGTCTTACCCGTCTTTAGCTTAGCACGATGCTAAGTGTAGCCTCTGTGCACATGCAGCTGAGGTGTCATTAAGTTCAGGGGCCGAGGTGACGATTGTTATGATGGATGCAGACACACTGAAGCCGGTGCGAGTGTGTTTAGACACAGTTATATAAATAAAAGTGTCAAACTGGGTCACTGCTGCAGACATGTAGTTACACACACACACACACACACACACACACACACACAGCTGTTATTGTTGTTGTTATTGTTATTGTTGTTAAAGGCTCCACACCGCAGAGGCCTGTGACAACATACTGCTGTCACATGCTGACCAGTACAGCTGTGTGTGTGTGTGTGTGTGTGTGTGTGTGTGTGTGTGTTATATTCACAGGGAGAGGTTTGACTGTAATGCATCCATGTATAATCTAATATCAGACCATTAATAAGGAGATAGGAGTCCTTATATCAACCCAGACTGGCACGAGAGACAAAAATATTTACTTATTTGAGACAAAATTGACTTTTAGGTGGAGCCGGACTTCAGAAAATCAGCGACAGGATGTGTTTCTGTGATCGTCTTTATAGTTTAATTCTTAATATTTGATAAAAAATGTGGCAATATTTGAGATTTTTACTTAAAAATGTAAAAACAGTGTAAATCCAAATTCTAAGATAAACTTTAATGATGCCACACTGGGGATATTCACCTGTCACAGCAGCTCGTATACACAAGGTGGACAATAAATAGATAAATAAATAAATATATAGTAGAAAGTCATGCTGGTGTTAAAGAGTCTGAGATGAATGACCTCTCTGACTGTGTCAACAAAAGCTTCGTAAAAGTATAATTCATGTCCCTTCAGGATTCATCACAACAGTTACATGCATGCAAATACCGGTCATGTTATGTATGCAGAAGATTTGGTAATCTTCCGTCCATCTAACGCCGGCCTGCGACTCACGATATGGAACTGATTTTGACATCGAACATGACTCACAGTCAGAGCTGTGACCTAAAATGCTTGCGCGTCAAGTTTGGCACGTGTTCAGAGGCTTTGTTTTTGTACAAAATGACACGCAGATAACGGAGGTATGAGAACGTTCCTTAGACTTCCACGATGGAGTAATTCCAGCCAAACGTTTGTCAGCGTCAGCCGCCGGCGCTCGAGTTTGTACGCGGATGCAGATTTCTGTGTTGCTCATTTATCTCTGATGACTTGCTGATGTAAAGATTGTTCACTGCCGCTCTTGTCTCTGTTTCTATTATTAAACAGGTCTTTAGCTGTTGGCACCAAATCAGGATACAAGTTTTTCTCCCTGTCCTCTGTGGACAAACTGGAGCAGATATATGAATGTAGTAAGTATCCTCTGTGCTCTGTTCGTCTGCACGATGTCTTTATTCTGTCACGAGTACAAAGGAGTTTTAGAGCTGCTTGTTCTACATTAACTGTATCCGAGTTGAGTTGTACAGCGAGAGGAAGACGATGAGCATGGTATCTATAATTCACGAGCTCGGTCGATGCTCGATCCATTCCCTAAACGTACATAAAAGTTTCGGTGTGTTCAGCAAGAAAGAAACTCTCACACAGATTAAAGCGGCGCCAGCCTGTGACTCGTTTTCACCGCTTCACTCCCTGAACTGTTTCAAGCTGTTGCAGCTAATAACAGATGAAAGATGTCACTGGATGAGTGTTGTGATGTGATGATTTGTCTGTGTGTGTCTGCAGCGGACACGGAGGATGTGTGTATCGTGGAGCGTCTGTTCTCCAGCAGTCTGGTCGCCATCGTCAGCCTGAAGGCCCCGAGGAAGCTCAAAGTCTGTCATTTCAAGAAGGGAACAGAGATCTGCAACTACTCCTATTCCAACACCATACTGGCCGTCAAGCTCAACAGACAGGTGAGATAAGATGCTCAGAAATATGGGCAACGTGGGCTGAGTCTCTCCTGCAGCGACCCGGTTCTGACTCCGACCTGTGGTCCTTCACCGTGTGTCATTCCCCCCTCTCTCTCCTCAGCTGTCTGCTCTCACAGCTCCCTCTGTATCTCCTCCATCTTATTGCAGAGCGATCTTACATTCATAGCAGACATGGTTTGTATCGTCTTAGATCCAGATCTGCATATTTTCACTTCGGCATGGAATGATGTATCGTGAAGTCGTGGTCTGCATAACAGGAAAAAAAAGACAAATCAGTAATCTCCGTAGTTGAAAGTTCACGTCTGGACACAAAACTGATGAAGCACGAAAAATATTAAAAGCAGAGACGTGTTGCTGTAACTGGATGCGAACTACACGACCCGTGTGTCGTGTAAACAAACACCGGAAGACGTATTTATGTTGTGAAAATAAATGCTGTTTAGTAATATTCATCGCATAATACAGGAAAGAGACAAATATAATAATAATAAAGAGAAAATGGAACTAAAAGTCATAGTGTGGAAAGTTTGGCTCAATTTGCTTAAGTGACATAATAAAAGTTTTAATTGTAATTTATCCGTTTATAATAGATCAGTCCAATAAATGAGATAATTACGTCCTTATATCGCAGTTCTGTTTATTTATCTGCCTCCTGCTGTATTCTGCAAAGTCTCTACCATCTGTACAGTCGTGTGACCGCCGTCACAGTCTGACACCAGACGTTGATGAGCTGTGTGTGTGTGTACTCTTGTTTTACGGCCCTCTCACTTATGTAAAATATCAGATAAGATATGTACGACAAACCGGCGTTCGTCAGGGATGTTGATGTTTTTGCCGTTTCCCCGCAGAGGCTGATCGTGTGTCTGGAGGAGTCGCTTTACATTCACAACATCCGAGACATGAAAGTGCTGCACACTATCAGAGAAACTCCACCCAACCCTTCAGGTGAGTCTGGTGTAACAGGTGTGTAACGTGATAGCACAAAAGGAAAGGGCTCATTGTCTGCACGGAGCAGACTGCTCATACTGAAACTACTGATTTTTTTTCTTTCTCTTTCATTTTGAACTCAGTCAACTCAGTTTTTGTTCAGCGCTGCCCTGAAGGCCTAAAACTGTCCCCGAGATCTGAGTCACCTCTGTGATATTTGTGTAGAACCAAAACCAACTCGTGCTGTCAGATCATCGTCCTCACTCGAGTCGCTCTTTCAGTTTCACTCATCGTCAAAGTCTGGCCTTTGTTTTTAGTGAATCACTTTGTGTCTCTGCAGGACTGTGCGCTCTGTCCATCAGCAATGACAACTGTTATCTGGCGTACCCCGGCAGTGCCACGATAGGAGAAGTTCAAGTGTTTGACACGGTTAACCTGGTAGGTGAACACAGACGCAGTGAATCGCTCCTTCAGCTCCTGTTTCCTCTTTTTTCTATCACACTGTCGTGACAGTCAGTGTTTCCTGTCATGAACCACCACAGCTCACTATTTTTGTCTTCCTGAAGCAGCACATCTCTTAACTAGTGTGCGTTTGTTTTCCAGCGAGCGGCTAACATGATTCCAGCCCACGACAGCCCGTTGGCGGCTCTGGCATTTGACGCCAGTGGAACCAAACTGGCCACCGCCTCGGAGAAAGTAAGACTGTACAGTACACCAGCCCGTCGTCGTCTGTGCTGCTTATTTTTGAGCTGTTTTTGTTTTCCGCCTGAGCAAATACATCACCGCTGTCGTCTTTGTCCTCTGTTTATCTTTCACTTCCTCTCAGGGAACAGTCATTCGTGTCTTCTCGATCCCGGAGGGACTGAAGCTCTTTGAGTTTCGAAGAGGAGTCAAGAGGTGAGATAATTCAAATGCGCTACAGTTTTTCAGAAATCAAAGCTGCTTTTACCAGCGTGATTCTGTGTCGTATCTCAGGTGTGTGAGCATCTGCTCGCTGGCGTTCAGCATGGAAGGCCTCTACCTGTCGGCCTCCAGCAACACAGAGACGGTCCACATCTTCAAATTAGAGACGCAGGAGAAGAAGTATGTGTACGTAACTTTCTCGTTTCCGTCCTCATTCGTCTGTTTTTTAAAGGGTTGGGAAGTCCCGTCCTTTTATCCACATCATGCTTCATCTTCCTCAGAGAAACACGCCTTATAACATCCTGTGTGTGTGTTTGTGTAGGCCAGCAGAGGAGCCCACCACATGGGGAGGGTACCTGGGCAAAGTCCTGATGGCGTCCACCACCTACCTGCCTTCCCAGGTTACAGAAATGTTCACACAGGGTCGAGCCTTCGCCACCGTACGTCTGCCTTTCTGCGGACACAAGAACATCTGCGCCTTAGCTGTGTGAGTACACACACACACACTTATAAACGTTAAATATGTAAACATGTAGAACTGTTATTGTGCCGTGTGTTTGAAACAGGGTCAAACTATTTGTGATGAAGTGAAATCAGAAGTAACATCTCGTTTCTGTTCTCAGGCTTGGACTTTCGTACAAAGACAGCTCATGCAAATTAGTCTTGTGTCTTTTATTTATTCCTAAAAATATAACTAATGCGGTATAACTATTCATGCGCTTACTTGGCTTTTGTTCGGCTGCTTTTTTTTCCAGAGCTTTTTGTACCTCGATGTACCTCTGTGGAGTTTCTACAGTAAAAATGACACGCAGCTCAACACGGCGTTTCTACACATGTGACTCACTATGATCTCTATGAACTGATATCTGCATATAAAAGAACAATCTGTCGGCGAGAGACCAAGATAAATTCTGTCATGTTTGAGCGAGCTTTGGTTGCAACGTGTCTTTCTCAATCCGGCTCATCATGTGGCTAATTGGACTGCAGAACAAGTCTCAGCCCGGATATCTATCTGACTAAATCGCCGTCAGCCGATAGCTGATGCGTTCTGAGAACGAGAACAGCAGCTGTGATCCAAACACAGTTTCAGTAGTTGCGTAACAGCAGCACACATGTTTGATGTCAGTCGTCATTAGGTGTTTTTTTTGTTTGTTTTTTAGTATTCAGAAGATTCCCAGGTTGTTGGTGGCAGCAGCTGATGGTTACCTGTACCTGTACAACCTGGATCCACAAGAGGGAGGGGAGTGCACACTTATGAAGCAGCACAGGTAACACTCTCTCTCACACATACACACACACACACACACTAAAAAGGAGTTTATTGTTACTGACTCTTTGCCATCGTTGACTTCAGGTTAGACGGCAGTGCCGAGCCATCCAATGAGATCCTTGAGCAGGGGTCACATGACCACCCACTTGTGGCTCAGACCTACAGTGCTGCAGTAACTAAAGGTAAGTCACAAATATTATAATGTTGCAGGAAGTTTGGTGGAAAGAATATACTTTGGTGTGAATTATGAGGAATTAGTTACTCGAGTTATACTGACCTTACACCAGAAAACTTTTCAAATGATTTCAGACAAACTGTCAGTTTTGGTATAAAATCCTGAAAGTTTAGTTCGAGTAATGCTACAACTGTGACCAAACACTGCTTCTGTTTCTGCTCCACAGGTTTTCTTCTTGTAAAATTCCACCAGGATGATGGGAAATAATCCCAAAATTGAGTTGTAGTTTTAACATTGATCCTGTGAGATCCTCAGTCTTTGCAAAATCTTAAAAACTCTGAGTTTTAACAAACTGTCTGCAGACGTGAGGCTGTCAGACTTTAGTCTTTTCTGTGCCGAGTTTATGCAGTTATATATCTCCAATAAAATTAAACCCAAGTTTAATATTAATTCTTCTTTCATTATATTTACTACTTCTGTTCTCCAATAGATTTAATTGTTCATTATATTTACTACTTCTGTTCTCCAATAGATTTAATTGTATGCTTTCCTTTAGATAATTGTAACCGTTAATTAGGAAATTACCTGAGATGTTAAAATGTTGTATGGCAGGGTAGGAGGCTCAGATTTCATCACACTAACTTATTTGCAGTAATTTCAGAAAGGAAGTCAGGAAAGCATCTTCTGTTTCATCTTTGACCTCTCGTCTCCTAGGTTACTGCGAAGAGCAGGGCGCCGTCGGAGGGGCGGGTCTAGAAGACGACCTCAACGACTTGCGCCTGGAGGAGGAGAACGAGCAGCCGCCGCTCATCCTGGAAACCGACTGACTTAACGGACCGGCTCGTAAACCCCACCGATCAGAGGGCCTCCTCGGTGCGGCTATGAACATTGACGAAGGGTGGGGGGGAGGGAGGGGGCGGGTGGGCAGGATCAAAGACCGCGGGTGTTTTTTTGAAACGCTCAAAGTGTTCACGAGCCTGTCTGTGCGTCTGTCTGTGCGTCCGTCCGCTCACATACATACATGTCGAACCTTTTTCTCCCCGCGCTCCGCGTTTTTCCCCCTCAGTTCCGCCTGCGCAGGCTGAACTGACGCTTTGCATGTACATGTGCCAACTGCAACAAAAAAAAACAAACAAAAAACACAACATGTGAAGAAGAGTATCTGAGAGTGTGTGTGTGTATGTGTGTATGTTGGACATAAAAAAATGTAGCCGTGTCTCCACTAAAGACACACACACACTGACGCAAGCACTGTGTAAAAATATGAAAGTGATTGTGTAAGTGCCTCGCTGCCCCGCTGTCATGGTCTCTTCTGTTTTTGAGGGATCTCCTCGCATTGGCTTAATAAAACCTATTTTCATTTGTCCGATCTTAATCAGAGGTGTGTGTCCTTATCATTTCCTCTCACACACACACAAACACACACACCGTCCTGCGAGGAGTCTTTCGGCTCGACTTAACCCTCCAAAGAACGAAGCTTGTGGCATGAGGCAGACGTGTTTGCGAATAAGAGTGTGTGCGCTTGTGCTGAGACCTCATTTATATATGTGTGTGTGTGTGTTAGTGTGTGTGTGTGTGCTGGGCATGTACATTAGCAAAACACTGAGTAATTAGACCCCCCTCCTTCACTTTTACCTCATCCAAACAGAGGCTCAGTGGACCTTCCCTCCTCCTCATCCTCAGGCCTGCAGTCATTGGTTGATTTTTAAACTGATATTAATGATCTTTTTTTTTTATTATTATTTTAAATCTTAACATAACCAATCATAACCAACGATGTGTCATGCGTAAGAAAACATGCATGGTGTTGTTGACGTGGTACTTTGTCCGTACATCGATGACATTCGGGTTGTGAAAGGCAGGAAGCCGTCAGTGACTGCATCCCTGTATCTCTGCTCTGTACATTATTAGATGTGGAAAGATATCACTGTACCATATTGTCAGGTTATGACCATGACTTTGAGATTTTACACTCTCTGGGATAAGATGGGATGTTTGTGTTTTCCATCGAGGCGACTTGATTGATCTTAGAGCTCAGGCTGAGCCTTGTCGACTGGTCCAGGATGCTGCTTGATGCCCCGTTAATCCTTATGGTGTCTGAAGCCGCTAAACGAGGGTTAGCCATGGGATTTTTGGAGTGTCAGGCATTTTCTAATGATTTTGTATAAAATGTGAAACGTTCATCTGAAACTAAAATGAAAATAAATTCCATGTTGATGTATCAGATAGGTGCCTTTTTTTGTTTTGATTTGTTCTTGTTGCATTGTGGTAGTATTTTAGTTAGCATCACAACTATAACTTAATCCTGGATTTAATTAATCTGCATTTTACAATAATTTCTTAAATCAGCCCTAATACCTCCAAAATTTCAGCATACAGACGAGGAGGAAACGGATAATTTCAGGTCTGGATTCATACTTAAAATGAGCTTTTGTCGATGGTTTTCACAGATCTTTGTCGATGAGAAGACGGAACTTAAACAGTGAAGTTATGAGACCAAAACAACAAGCTGAAAGAAGCTAAAAACAAGAAGTACGTAACGCTTTACAGCAGTAAGTCACTGCTCCACCTCAACTCTCTGATTTAAAGAGTTTCCTGATGGACAGTGAATTAAACTGCTACCAACTGTAGCTGCTGTTAGCTAATGTTAGCTCAGTTTGTTAGCCGGGCTGACCGGTGTTTGTACCACGGGAGTTTTGGACCGCCAGGAAGAAGAAGAAGGTTTCTAGGCAAATGATGACCTGGAGTGTCGTGCCAGAACAGGAGCTGGGCAGGCTCAGCAGCCTTTATAGACATAATGACAGAGGCGAAGAGACAGAAGAGGACATTGACGGAGGAAGCTAAGAAGAAAAAATGAGAGAGTGAACGAGCAAGACAAGTCTCTGGACAAGTGTAAATCTGGGACTGACTTTTAGTGGTTGGTGAAATAAAAGGCTGAAAGACAGACACCAAGCTGAGCTGGGCTGACTGTTGGACTAGTCAGTAATATTAGCTGCTGCTGTGTCTTGTGTTGTTGACCTTGTTTGATGTTTGCCCATTAGCAAAGTTCTTGATTATAAGTAATAAAATCATAAATAAACGCGTACAGCTGTCCACAGTGGTATTACACTCTGAAACTTGGGACACCAAATCACAAAAATACTCATTTCTATGCAGTCTTCATTAAATGTCCTCCTCTGAATAAATGACAGACCCCTCTGCTCATTTGCTTGTAGTTTATTAAGACTTTGCAGAACACACACACACTCGTAACAAAGAGCGACACACACACAGGTGAGCTCTCTATCGTTGACGTGAGAACACAGCTTCACCCACTCCACCCTCCAGTGTAGAGATCATGCAACACACACACACACACACACATTAAAACTCACACTAATAACACAGCATAAAGCAAAAGACTGCAGACACATTCAGGGCGCACTGACAGGAAAACACAGCGTGCAGGTTAAACTCGACAGGTGACCTAATCCTAAGACTGTATTGATTAAGACTATTGGTGATGTTAAAGACTCTTTAATTATTTAAGACTTTAGATTCGGAGGTCCGTCTGGGCCTTATTAAGACTTTCCCTGGGGTGCCTGAGCTCATACGTCCTCAATCGAGCGTCCTCCGGAGGGCTGAGTGGGTGTGTGTCACTCTGTAGACACAAAACACAAAGACTGAGCAATAATGTGTGTTCATGGTGACATGTTCACATAGATGACTTGTTTACCTGTTAGCGGTGTGTGTGTCTCTTTCCTCCTCTACCCGTCCTGTCCTCCACCTGTAGGCTTGCTGACCTGGACGATCTCCACCGAGGTGAAGCCCTTCGTGGCGGAGGCTCGGTTCCTCATCCTCATTTTGTTTAAGGTCATCTCCGCGACCTCTGCGCGCTCCTCTGCGTCGTCCAGCTCGTGGATGGTCTTCCTGTATTTGGACAGGCTGCTGTTGGCCTGCTCCTCCTACAGCGGCACAGACGAGACGTTTGTCTTAGTGTTAAATAAACTCGTCCTCGGTGTGCTCTCTGTTTTCGAGGAATTTAAAAGAAAGTGTCCTATTTTTTGACACATTTTTAATATTCCAGGCTCTGTTGGGATTCGAGCAGCATAATTAAAAGTGGCACAAATTAGAGGAAATGTTCAACATTTCTGGAAATTTGCTTCTGCTAGATTGATTCCTCAAATACATAGACCGAATGAAGAAGAATGGACTCCTGTGTTTAGAAAGAACATTCAACCACTGCCACTCACAGCTTCTTCTATCTGCCGTTTGTAGGACTTGAGCTTGTTCTGGAGTTTCTCCACCAGCTCCTGCATGCGCTGATTGGTCTTGTGGTCCTCCTCCGTCTGGAAGATCAGCTCTTTGAGTCGACGCTCTCCCTTACGGAGGTTTTTCACCGTCTCCATGTGGCGCTTCTGCTCTTGTTCCAGCTCGTTCTCCACCTCCCTGATCTGGAAAAATCGACACGGTATGTACCGTAAGAGATCAGGTGAGGCGACCAGATCAAGGTAATATCAACCCGACTCCTCACCCTGACTTCCAGTTTCTGGATGGTGCGTTTCCCAGCCTTCAGGGCCTGCTGCTCAGCCTCCTCCAGCTTCAGTGTGAGGTCTCTGAGGTTCTGCTCCTGGTTCTTCTTGATCCTCTCCAGGTGGGAGCTCCGGTCCTGCTCCTGCCGGAGCTCCTCGCACAGTCGCGTTGCCTGGAGGGAGGCATGTATCGATTTTATGTATCTTCTGTATTTAACGTGACATTTTTGTAGTGGAGTGTAGTCATGCAGCTTACATCAGTCACGGCCTTCTTGGCTCGTTCGTCAGCAGAGCGAAACTCTGAGATCAGTTCTTCGTGCTCAGTCGACAGTCGGGTGAGATCGGCCTCCAGTTTTCTCTTCAGGATCATCAGACTTTGGTTCTGGAGCCAGAAAATCAAAGTTACAAGACAAGAAGGTACAGACGATTGACCAAATATGCAGCTGTGCTCAGCTTTCTACCTGCATGCTGATCTCATTGAACCTCTCCGTCATGTCCACCAGCTCCTGCTCGATTTGTTTGCGGGCTCTCTCGGACGCCTCCAGGCCTCCTCTCAGCTCCTCCATCTCTCCCTGCATCAGGCACATACGCCTCTCCTGGAGGCTGTACTTCTCCCTCAGCTCGTCATGCAGTCGGGCGTCCTCGTCCATCTGAACCTGCAGATCCTGGATGAGACGCGAGAGATTAACGCCGTGTCGTTTTCAAACTACAGCACTTACTTCATGCTGCGTCAGATAAAACTCTTACTTTGATCTGCTGCTGCAGCTTCTTGAGGGTTTTGACCAGTTCGGCGTTGTTCCTGTTGGCGTGCTCCAGCTGGATCTCCATCTCATTCAGGTCTCCCTCCATCTTCTTCTTCATCCTCAGAGCCTCGGCGCGACCTTTGGCCTCCGCCTCCAGGCTGGCCTGCAGCGACTCCACTGCACGGGCATGGTTCTTTCTAGAAAGAGGGCACAAAGGCCACATGTCACGGACTAATTCATTATGAAACAGAGCTAAAGCCTGGTGGCCCGGGTACAACACATGTGGATGAAGACTGGATCTTGTTATGTCATCAATTCATGGTTTATTCAAGGGACTGGATCGGAAACCGTTTCTATGGTGTTAGGGTTTGAGCCTTTTCTGTGTTTTTGATGAACTTTGTGACATTTATCTTTTGTCTATGCGTGTGTGTGTGTGTGTGTGTGTGTGTGTGTGTGTGTGTGTGTGTGTGTGTGTTTTCTAACCTGGTGACTTCAAACTCCTCCTCCTTCTCGTGGATTCTGCGGTCGATGTCGGCCTTGACCTGAGCAAGCTCCAGCTGAACACGTACCAGTTTGCCTTCCTCCACCTGGACACAGGAAAAAATAGACAAATGCACTTTAGACAGAAGCCAAAGTTCCTTGTTTGGTACCTTCTGGGATCTCTGCCACTGACACTGCAGGTATGTATGACTGTCTTAATGATCAGCGCTCACATGTGCCAAGCCTTTTTCTCTCTGTGTACCTCTAGTGAAGCTTCGGCCTCCTCCATAGCGAGCTGCAGCTCCTCCTTCTCCACCTCTAGTTTCTTCTTCGCCTTCTGCAGCTCGTGGACGCTGCGGCCTCCTTCTCCAAGCTGGTCCACCAACTCCTTGATCTCCTCTGTTGGCGAAAGAGGGCATATCATCAAGTATTCACATGCACTCAGGTTTTATTATCCAGCTCTGTCAACCTGCTCTACCACCAGACGTTACCTGAGAGGGCTTTGTTCTCCTTGCGGATGGTCTCTATGTGGTCCTGGCTCTCCTCGTAGGCCGTCTTCAGCTTGTAGAGCTCCGTCATGTAGGAGCGGCTCTCCTTCTGGCTGTTGTCCAGTTCCAGTTGCAGCTCCTCGTTCTTCTGGTTCCACTCCGCAGCCATCTTGTCGAAAACTCGCTGTTTCTTATCCAGAGCCGCCGCTGCTGCATTGGACTAGACGGCAGACATAAAGAAAGTAAGTCATAGATTTAGACACTCACTTAGTCTTTAGTCTTGTTTCTGATCAAGACATGTATTTGTCTCCATGCATGTGTGTGTGTGTTACCCTCTCCAGGTCTATGGTGAGGTCCTCCACCTCTCCCTGCAGCCTCTGCTTGACCTTATCCAAGCTGGCAGCTCTGGCTTGGGCCGCCTCCGCTGTTTCCTCAGCCTCTTGGAGACGGACTGCAAGTTTACGCCTGAAGGCGAGTGGGTGGAAAGAGAAAGGAGGAGAAGGAGATGCAACCGTGGGATTAAATTAAAAAGTATCTTCACAATGTCCACCATGTTTGTTTCTTTCTGTTCAACCCACTTGGTCTCCTCCAGCTCCTCGGTGCGGTGGATGGCGTCCGTCTCATACTTGCTCCTCCAGGAGGTGACGTCAGCATTGAGCTTCGACACGAGGCGCTGCAGCTCGCCGCGGCCCTCCGACTCCTCCTCCAGCTGCTCCTTCAGGAGGGAGAGGTCATGACGGGCGTTGGCCAGGCCCACCACCGCCGCATTACGGCCCTGCAGAGGAGGAGAGAGGGAGACCAGACAGTTAAGGTCTGAGGACCAGAATATCACAAGAAGTATTAGTGTTTGTGGTGACTTGTACCTTGTTCTCCTCGTCCACCTGTCGCTTGAGGTCGTCGATCTGCAAGGTGAGGGAGGCCTTCAGCTTGGTCACCTGGTTCAGCTTACTCTGCACGTCCTCCAGGTCCCTGCTCAAGTCGTTGTTCTCAGCTACACAAAGAAGGGACAGGCTTAAAACGCACTCTAAAAACAGCATTTCTGGGCACCCATGTGTGTTTTCTCACCAGTCAGATGGATTTTGGTGGTGCTGAGCTCGGTCTGAGTGCGCTCCATCTCAGCCAGGCGAGCGTTGGCCTCCGCCAGGTTGTCCTCCAGCTTATGGGCGTGGGCCTCAGAGTTCATCTACACATGTAAAGCACACACAGTGTATAAGTTTGTATTTAGTGTGGAGTGCTTTTTTGAAAAACAAACTCCAAATGTCACACCTTTGCTTTCTGAGTGGCCTCCACGGTGGCGTTGAGGTCTTCGATCTCCGCCTTCATGCACTGTTTGTCCTTCTCCAGTTTCACTTTCAGCCTGGTCAGGTTCTCCAGCTGCTCGCCCAGCTCTGCCATCGCATCGGAGTGCTTCTTCCTCAGCCCCGATGCCGTGGCCTCGGCTTGAAGCGCCGCTTCCTCCAGCTCCCGCCTCAGCTTCAGCAGGTCGGTCTCACGCTTCCTGTTCTGCTCGATCTAAAGCCAAAGATGGATGGAGGTTGTAGGGGTTTAAAAAAGACAAAAGCAAAACAAATGAGGTTGATGGTTGAGGTAACGCTCACCTGGGCAACGGTTGCTCCTCCAGCCTCCTCCAGCCTATCACTGAGGTCCTCCAGATCTCGCGATAGCTCTGCCCTTTGCTTCTCCACCTTTCAGAAAGCAGACAGAAAACCTGTAACAACAATAACATCCCACCTGGCTGCCTATTTATGTTTAACACTGCAGGTTTGGACTGTTGCAGATTGAATCTGTACCTTGGCTCTCATGGCTCGTTCAGCTTCCAGCTCCTCCTCCAGCTCCTCAATGCGGCCCTGAAGAGAAGAAGTGATACAAACAACAATAAATTAGCATCCTTCAGATCGGACCATTCATCATCCTCTTCAACTCATCTTCGCCTCCTTTTTTCTAACCTTTACTCACACCGCGCTGTCTCTTTTCCTCCGCACACTCATCCCTCATCGCACATTTAAATCCCACAATCCTTTGCCTCTCACCCTACATACCTGATGTAACATTAATCACCTCACTTTTGCCAGTTTTCTTGTAGTATTTGCAAAATATCAAGAATCAGTTTATTGTTTATAGCTCCTAAATCAAAAATGGTTTCATAGGTGGGAATTATATTAAGGTAAAGCAGTCAAAACAACTTTTCCACTATAAAAACTTCATAAATCATGTTGATGTTGATCATGAGTAATGTAATCATAACAAATACATGTGTACAGTGTGAAGAAGAAGAAAAGAAAATGTAGTGTTTGGCACCTGGTGCTCTTTGAGCTTGCGGCTGAGCATGGAGCTGAGAGCTTGTTCATCCTCCAGCTTCGAGTTCATGTTGTTGATCTCAAAGTCTCTCCTGGATGAACACACAGAAAACACACAGTGTGTAGAACAGAGTGAGGAACACACACACACACACACACACACAGATGTGTTACTGCAGGCTTTTTTTTCTCTCTCACTTCTTGATGACCTCCTCCAGGTCGACCTTAGCGTTCTCCATCTCGTTCAGGTTCTCGATGGTCATCTTCAGGTCACCCTCCGCCTTCCTCCTCGCTTTCTCCACCTCCGCCCTGATCCTCTTCTCCTGCTCCCAGCTGTCCTCCAGCTACACCCAAACACAAACATGATTAACGCTCGGTATATTCAGCTGGAGGTCTCTTTAGTCAAAAGTCATGAAGACAAACATGAAGACATCTTTCAGGTCTTCCTCGTCTCGTACCTCGTTCACTTGGCTGTTGAGCTTGCTGTTGGTCTTGGTCAGATGATTGACTTTGTCCTCTTCTGTTTGGAGATCGTCCAGAGTTTTCTGATTCATGTATAAAATTACATAAATTAGTATAAGTGAATGCACATCATCACGCATGAACGTCCACCACATTCGTGCATGTTTGTCTACCTGTTGCAGTTCCTCCAGAGCTCTCTTTTCCTTCTGCAGTTTGCCGATGTGGTCGTCTCTCTGGCTCAGGTCACCTGTCAGAGTTCGTACCTTGAAGTCCAGACCCTAAACACACCATCGGATAGAATTCAGTCAATCTGACATCCTGGTTTTCTGTTCATTAACCCAGATTAATCTCCACAATCGTCCTCCTCCCCTCTACCTGTTTCTCCTTCTCAGTCCTGGCCAGTGTGGACTCCAGAGACTCCAGGTCTCTCTTCAGCTCAGTCAGTTCCCCCTCCAGCTGCCTCCTCTGGCCGTGGAGGGAGGCTGTGTTGCCTTCTTCCTCCTCCAGACGCTCACGCAGATCCTAAAGTCACAGTTATTTTAGACACAGGAGTGTTTCCAAGAACCCTCCCAAAGGTCTTATTATCAGATTTATCAGATTATTTTTCTGTGCTTGTTTGTTGCTGTATTACATGACCAGGAGGAACTACTGCTGTATATTAAAGAACTGAATACACATATAATGTAGTGCTGTTTATTGATAATATATTACCTGCGCTAACTCCTCCAGTTGGACCTTTTGGTGCATCAGCTGGGTAGCGCGCTCCTCAGCATCACCCAGCGTGTCCTGCTCCTGTGGAAAAGACAAAGTTTGAGGATCTCCTTGAAGCCAGGAGAAGTATTTTCACCTCATCAGTGCCAGCAAATCTCTGTTTGCTGATATGCACTTACTGCAGCCAGTGCCAAGGCGAGGTCATTCTTCTCCTGTGACAGAGTGACCATCTTCCCCTCCAGATCTTTGATTTTGCCCTCCAGCTCTTTGACCTTCTCCACTGCCACCCTCAGCTCCTCTTCCTTAGCCTTGAAGGTCTCCTCCTGACGGGCAACCATGAGCAGGGGCTTCACCTACAGGAGCCCACAAAGGAAACATTGATAATGATGATGGTGAGAACTTATCATCTGATATGAGGTCAGAAATCTGTATTTTACCTTATTGTAGAGTTTCCACCAGCCCCAGAAGCGTAACTGAAGGAACTTCCTCACGTTGCGTTGGATGGCCATCAGTGCAATTCTGCACATAAATACAAAAACGCTGTCAGCACTCACAAACATGCACCGAATACTGCAACCCAGCCGTCTTCAAGAGAACACTAACCGTCTGTCCACCATCTTCTTAAACTCAATCCTCATCAGAAGTCCTCTGAGCTGAGCCTGCAGCATGGTGATGATCTTCGCCAGACGCTCGTCACGCATGTCCTCCAGCTTTGCCAGGACGCCTGCACGGAAAAACACCTGCAGAGAAAGACACCGACAGGTGAGAGGAGGAAGAGGAAGAGCAGGATGAAAGTGTTTTTTTTAAACTTTCACAGCACCTTGGTGTGGCCGATGCGGTACTCCATATTATCCAGGCCAACTGAACTCAGGAGGAGCTCAGAGGCCTTCTTGTTGTCAACGAATCCCTTTGGGATGACGTTGGGGTTGAGGATGTAGTACCTAGGAAACATTAGGAGGAGGAATAGGATAAGGAGAAAAGAAGAACTGGAAGGGGATAAAGAGTTGAATTAACATGGAGATGAACACAGAAAGAACTGGAGTCAGACCTCTGTTTGAATTCTGGGTACTGTAGTCTGTTGGGGAATCCTTTCCTGCAGATACGGATCCCCTCCAGCACACCGTTACAGGCCAACTGGTGCAGGATCAGGTGATTATCTGTCACACCTTTACAACATGAATGAGAAAAAATATTATTGTCACTCTTTTGGCACTTCAGCACACACCATCATCGTACACACACTTCACTGACCTGACTTCTTGAACTCGTTGGGCACGATGCAGCGGACGAAGTGAGGAGCAGTGCTTCGCAGGGTGCTCATCAGCTTGTTCAGTTGTTCCTGTTGTGCATAAATAGTTAAAGAGATTGTGAGCATGAGTGTGTATGTTTGTTCCTCTTCTTTAGTTTTAGTAAGGATTTGAGTTACTCTGTGTTTACTCTGAGTTTAGTTTTAAGACTAAGTATTGTGATTGCTGTCAGATTACATCACTGTACAGTTGTCTATGTGCGTCTGTGTGAGTTACCCTGTAGAAGTTAGAGACGGTTTGAAACGAAGACCCTTTCTTCTGTTTCTTGGCTCCTGAAGCGGTCTCCTCTTCTTTGAAGAGCAGAGCCAGCAGAGGCATCGAGGACTTCTGGAAGAGTCCCACCACCGTCTCATTCAGCGGGTCTTTGTTCTTCTCCAGCCAGCCACTAATGTTGTAGCCCACCTATGAGAGGCACAAAGGGTTTAACGTTACCTAACTGAAGCTACAGATCCTACTCTATGGGGGCATTTGTGTATTTTCTAGCCACTGACATCTACAATCCCGTACTCACAGTGCCGGCATAGTGCACCAGCTCAAAGTGAGCCTCGGGTCCTTTCTTCCCCCCTTTTGGCTTGGCGAAGTTGGAGGACTTGCCCAGGTGGTTGTCATACAGAGCTGCTTTGAAGGTCGTGTCTGTAGCCTTTGGAAAAACACACTGCTCCTCCAGGATGGAGAAAATGCCCATAGGCTAGAGAGGAGACAAAGAGAGGGAGGTCGAAATAGAAAGAATGTGGCCCATGCTCATGTTTGTGCTCTGTATGTGTGGTTGTTACCCTCTCCAGCAGGTCAATGCAAGCCTGGAGGTCCAGTCCGAAGTCGATGAAGACCCAGTCGATGCCCTCTTTCTTGTATTCTTCCTGCTCCAGCACAAACATGTGGTGGTTGAAGAACTGCTGCAGCTTCTCGTTGGTGAAGTTGATGCACAGCTGCTCAAAGCTGTTGAGCTGGAAGAAGAAAGACAGAGATGGATCTCAGGTTGGAGGATGAGATGATGTTAACTCAACCCAGTGAATCAATTCAAAACTCACGTCAAAGATCTCAAACCCAGCAATGTCCAGCACTCCTATGAAGTACTGCCGCTGCATCTTGGTGTCCAGGGTCTTATTGATGCGGGTCACCATCCACTTGAACATGCGGTCGTAGATGGCTTTTGCCAGAGCACCAATGGAGTACACGCACTGGTCTTGGTTCTGACCTGACATTTCAAATTCAAACATTGTTATCGTTTGTCATAGTGTTGTTCACGATGTAGAAAATAATAAATAATAATAAAGAGGTAAACATAACGTTTAAACTAAAAAATACTGTCTATATAAACATGTAGATCTATGTTTTTTTTAATCATTAAATCATCTCAATAACATCTTTACAATACCTTTGGTCACAAACTCGTTGCCAACCTTGACCCTGGGCCGTGTTATGCCCTTCTGCAGCTCCCCAGAGTTGATGGCCATGAGGTGGGCGACTTTGTCAGCCACTTTAGCAAAGGAAGGAGAGAGGGGACAAAGACTTCATGAAGTGATTTCAACAATGTCCTGTAGCACGTGCTGAAAAACTGGGTCAGGACAGAACACACAAGGAAGGATAGGGGGCTGATGCAAGGACATACAGAGCTTGAAAAATATGAGCTGGGACTTTTACCCTCAGTGGAGTCCACATCCGCCTGTTCCTCTCTGGCTTTCTGTTTGAACTTCATGTTGCCGAAGTGCATTATGCCTCCGGTCAACTTGTACACACTCATCTTCTCCTCGAGAGTGAAGCCCAGGACATCAAAGGCTTCCTGCAGAGAGAGACATGACAGAAATTAGAATATCAGAGCTGCACAAGGAGAGAAGCAACAGCACCACCAACAGGATAATGCATTTATTTCTCCTTGGTTATATAAACACAGAAAAACTATAAACTCACATCAGTGAGCTGCAGTTCCTCCCCGTCATCCATGTTGTCCACCACAGTGACTCCCTGACACACCCACACATACTGTTTGGGGTCTGGGCTCAGCAGCAGAGCCTCTGTAAGACAAATATAATGAGAATTTAATAATAATTTGTCACATTGAAAGCAAATCTCACTGTTTAACACTGGATTATTCATTACTCACAGAAAGATTTCATTTCAATCTATATACAGTCAATGTTCTCACCAATGAGTTCTGGCTTCCTTCCAGACAGGAGTTGGTAGAAGATGTGGTATCCTCTCTCAGCAGCCTGCTGGGAAATCACTCTTGATTTCTCCAGCAGATCTGAAACATGCATAGACAATGATAAAACACCACAGAGACAACAAGACAAACAAGTTTTTAAAATATTAACATGGCCATAAAAAGGTGAACTTATAATAAAGTAATAAAAGAAAATCCACCCACAGCTCTCAATGTCAGCACCAGCCAGCTTAGCTGTTGGTCCGAAGTGGATGCGGATGAATTTTCCCTAAAATGACACATACATATCATCATCAATTAATTTGAAATGGACATTAATTATTTGATTTGATGATGTAAAACATGATGCAGCATGTGTCTCCTTACAAAACGTGAAGAGTTGTTGTTCCTGATGGTTTTGGCGTTGCCAAATGCCTCCAGCACCGGGTTAGCCTGAATGATCTGGTCCTCCAGAGAGCCCTGAGAGAAGAACCAGTGGACCAGTGTTATACTTTTAATCAAAGTGTTTTCTTTAATGGTAGTTTTTCTGATAACAAGGCAATATCTTGCGGTGTTCCACAGGGGAGCTGCTTAGGACCGCTTTTATTTTCATTTTTATAAAACAACCTATTATATGTTGTCAAAAATGCAGATATCGTTATGTATGGCGACGACTCATCTTTGTCCTGTGCCCCAACAATCTACATTCTGGGTTGCACACCATTACTTAATGGGTGAAAATGAACAAATAGTTAATTATTGTTGTTGTTTTTGTGTGAACCCAAGAAAGACTAGTGACCACTTTTGTGGAAGCCAATGGGGATTAAAATAAAGAATTGATTAAGGTCTATGCATACACAATCACACACTTGCCTTGGAGTCAGGGGCTTTGCTCCCAGACGCTCCAACATTGGCAAAGTACTGGATGACTTTCTTGGTGTTTTCAGTCTTGCCAGCACCAGATTCTCCACTGGAGGACAGAAACAATCAAGTAATTACAGAGTAAGACATCTAGATTGTAGTCTATATTCATTATTCTGGGAACAAATAATGTTTTCTTACGTGATCAGCATAGACTGGTTTTCATGCTCTGTTCAAGGCGGCACATAAAGAGGGCAGAAACAGAGAGAGTGTGACAGACGAGAATAATTACTGCTGATTTCCCTCTGAGCAGATCACAGCACTGCTGATGTTGTCTGTCAGTCGTACCAACAGCACAGACAGCTGTCAGCTATCCCCGGATGCCTTATAATGGCTTCAAATATTTGTCTACTCCCTACCCACACTGATTACAAACTGCCCCACTCCCTCTTTCCACATTAAGAACGATGTAATGACTTTTGAGCAACTCGTCTCGAGGGGCGGCATCCCCAATCACCACATACCACATGCATGTTTTCCAGCTTTTACCTCCCCTCCCCTCACCCATTACATCTCCCTCTCCTTACCCATCATCATGTCGTGGTAGGCGTTGTCAGAGATGGAGAAGAGGTGAGGAGGAACTTCGTTGCGTTTCTTCCCCTTGTATATCTGAGCCACTTTAGCGCCGTAGATGGGCAGCCACTTGTACGGGTTGATTGTCACGCAGAAGAGGCCTGAGTAGGTCTACGAGAAGGAAACATGTGAAGGATCTTAAGGGAGCTATAAATGACCCTTTCCCCTGGTGTTTTTCGCCTTTTCTATCTAACCTAAGCATTAAAAGTCCACAATCTGCTGTCTGAATACATAAATATATAATGTTTGATATCACTCTGAGCTTCAAAAACTCTTCAGAAACCTGTGAGAGTCGTCACACATACACAGTCCTTTCTTTATACTGTCAGTGGCTGAATCATTTTCAAGTAGCAGCATGACCACCTGCCTCCTTTAATAACACCAGGCTGCTTGGTATCTGTCTTTAATTTGAGATATCACAGTGTCTCTGAGGCTATCTCAGTAAACTAATCCACATATGCACCATTATTTATTTATTTATTTTGTATCATGTATATTTTTTGATCATTGTAATTATTATTTTTTGTTATGTAAAAGATGTTTTCAGCATAAAATTTACGAAGTTAAAACAAAGTAGTGCTCATCAAACATCATAAATAGTGGTGAGATAAAGTGAAGCTTTATAGTTGGACTTCCCTTCCCTTTAAAGAGGCACTCCCTTTAACATGGTTAAAATCAAATCAGCAGAGAGAGAGATTCAGTACATTCAGTCTCTAGTATTGGCAAATCTCCAAAAACACTGGATCCTACATTTCCCATAATGCAAACAATAGCCTCTTTTCGACCAACCTAGACCCACCATGCCTGTTTAACGTCTATTTCAAACGCCACAACTCAAAAATTTGTATTCTCCAAGCCCAAGCTGAGATCACCCCGATGACATCATCAGGGTTATTTTCTAAGGCTTGACCGAACTTGTTTCCACAGGCTGAGCAGTATAAATTAAGTGATCTTTGTGTGTAAAATCAGTGTCCTCGAGGTGTCGTGTTGTGTTGATTACTCAGCTTACATAGATCCTCATGCTGACGTAGCGGCTGCGCAGGTTTTCCAAGACGCTGGCCTCGTTGAGGAAGGTGAGGTTGGCCATGTCGCTGGCTTGGTAGAACTTTGGAGGGTTCATCTGCTGAACGTCACCCATCTTCACGGTGATAGTCTGAGCAGAAACGAAAATCACTCATCAGGATTGTCATGAACAGACTCACCTGTATTTCAAAAAGTTTTCTAAAGATAATCTAGCTGTGGTCTTACCGTGTTCTTGGTGGTCTTGACGGTGACTTTGTCTCCATCTTCAGACTGAATCTCCCCGGCAATGAAAGCCTCCTTCTCATCTTTGATCCAGCAAGAGCGCTTGATGTCGTAGGGTTTATTCATGACATCCAGGCGCTCCTTCTCAGAGGGAACCAGGAACGGCATGGGGTCCACATCGTCCCCGCACTCCCCTTTATATCCACCCGGCATGGCTGCTGTTGCTGCCAACAAACTCCAACCAACTGACCAGCTCACTCACCTACTGCTGCAGAGACAGGCTGGGAAATTTAAATAGTCATAATAGGAAGGACACTATCGGTTAAACAAGATCCAATATTTGTCTCAGATACTCACGGATGCTGGAGGTGGAGGTATGCTCAGGAGGAATATGGATGTGTGAGCTGAAGGCCATGCTCTTATATATGAAGCCGTCTCCTTCCTGATATGGTCACAACTCTAAAACCAGCCATCACCCCGAGGTCTCATCCCTCTGATCTGCCTGGCAGCACGAGATCTGGGAATTCTTCAATCTGCCTCCGTCCATTTAGGGTTTCCATGGAGAGCCATCGCTCATGCTGAAACCTCACCGCTTGAAAATAGATAGATACTCTTCACCCCTCTCCACCTTTCCACACCTTGATTTTCATCTCTATTATCTGATATATATATTAAGACATGTATGTTAGGATATCTTGAAACTTGTAGTCGACTGAGAGTTTGCTCGTTTTTGGTTTTAGGTCTCGTATGAACAAGTTTCACAAACAAACTCTTTTTGTTCTCCTGAAATCATTTTGCAAGAACAACCTCACATTTGACCACCCAACTGTTCAGTGCAATGAATGACTTCATCTGCAATAACTGTGTGTGTGTGTGTGTGTGTGTCCCCTGAGGTATAACTAAGTCGGTCTCTATGATTGGAATGATCTAAGTAGTTGTGAACACACTCGGTTTGTCTCAGGGGTCCCAACGGCACTTTGAATAACACACACACGCTGTATAAACACACATGGGTGCGCACACACGCACACACATAATCACATAATCATACTAACAGCTGTACATGACCGTTTTGGATAAACTAATTTGCCTGTGTGTGTGTGTGCCTGGCGACTACTACAGCCACCTGTGGAGTGTTGACACGTACATGATACATACATGATACATGATACACACAAACACAAGCGCTTGTTAGACAGATGTCTGCTCTCACCTGTCGTTCTCCTGTTATTGCCAGTCTTCCCTCGTGTACCTGCATGGTTCAGTTTGTCTTCTCTGCACAGGCTACCTGTAAAATCCAGAATACAAGCCTACAACGTTCTTCATGGTCTTGGCTCATAGTGCCCCACTAGAACAATGTGATCTGTGGATGAAGGGTTCCTTGTGGTTCCTAAAGTGTCCCCTCCTGAGGAACCAGCTCCTAGTTCTGGTTCTGGTGGCAGGCACCTTCTCCCCATTTAGGAGTCAGTTCCCTTTTGATAGAGGTTATAGTTTGGGCTGGCTCAGGTGAATCCTGAACATAGACGTCGCTACATGTTTCTGAAGAGGCTCACTGTGGTTACTCCAGCTACCCACAACCCTGATAAGGATAAGTGGTTACAGAAAATGGAAAAATCTGAGTATTAACATTAATATCTCTCATTTTACAGTTTTGCATATGTATTATAAAGCATTAATAAAAAGGTGTGTGGTTGTAGATTAAAAAGTGACATGAGACACTGAAATATCTCTAAATCATTGCTGTTCTTGTTAGGAGCGAATCTATGTGAGAAAAAAATCATATAAATGTTGTAACTCTGTGCGTGTGTGTGTGTGAGAGAGCCTTGCTTCTAGATGCGTGCGCTGTCCAGTGTGTTTCACTGCTTATGTGGATTTACTTTGTCCAGTAAACAGGCTGGTGAGAGGGCTCATTGTTCCACCAGCTAATACTGCAGCCAAATCCCTGCAGCCGTTATCCCTGCCCACCCGGCTCCTTTAACAGACCACTGTATGCTATACTTAACATTCCTGACAAACACGTTTTAAAGCATATAATTTCAGATAAAGTAATGCGTTTACTCCAGCTTGATTTGAAGTCATACCTGCATTCTTGGGTGATAATCTCAGCTCCGTCATCGCCATAATTATGTGGTTTAAACTACAGATTTTGTTGTGTGAAGTCTTTTATCTTGTTCCATTTAAACGTTGCATCTTGCAGAAGGCCCCCTGTATTCTTACTTTAGCTTTAACTTTTTAGCCATGCTGCTAATAACTATTGGATGGATTTCTGTAAGATTTGGTGTCCAGAGGATGAATCCTAATAAACTTTTTGACCAGCAGGTCAAAGCTTTCTTATCCTGTCAAATATCAACTCAAGTGGATGGGAACAAAGTTTTGTTCATACATTCCCAAAGGATGGAGCCAGCCTCAAGTGGCCATTTGAGGAACTGCAGAGTATCTACTGTTGTTGTTAAGTCAGCTGCAAAGCAACACTGCATTCACAAAGTCAACTTTCAACACAGATTTTAGAACAAAGACTCAATAAATACATAAAGTCAAATACATAAACTTTAGTGTCCACATTTAATTTAAATACAGACCCCTCTAAATGTCAACCTTTTAATCCTTTTCAAATCGTCCATGTCGATTTGTGAACTGATTTTAAAGTCTGTATGTTGCAAAGCATCAAGAAATACTTTGTGCTTGCTAGGAGAAATAAAATAATGAGACCATTCTGACTTAATTTATTATTATGAAGCAGTTAAATAATGGAAAAATGTGAATGTAAATAAGAAATGGTGTGGGAATGTTAATATAGGCAATGACAAACAACAAGCTCTTTTGAAGGGAGAGATTATCGATGAAAACACGCCACTGAAATGTATTTGTTGTTGGAGATCATGTTGGAGGACAGAATAACCACAAACAAGACGCATGACAGCCGAGACCTTTCCATTCTCACATAACTTTAATTTCTATATGTAGTGATGTTGGAGGCGATGGAATAGAGACAGATAGATACAAATCTTTAGGAGTTTAAGGTTGAACATGATATTAGAAGACAGAGGAAACAGCTGGAAGTTTACAGGTTTTTGAAATGGAAAAGACACCAGTCAGTCATTCAATGAATTAATCAGACTTTATTTGTACAGAACTTTTCATACAGACAAAATGTAACACAAAGTGATTCACACAGTTAAACAGCCACCTTTATCGACAAAAACACAAACTGAGATGATAAAATGAATAATAATAAACTTGATTAAATATATAAACAGACAAAAGTTAAATAAAATAAAGATTAAAATCTATAAATACTACAAGACAACATTTTCTAAAAATAAAAAAAATCAGTTAAATTCTGTCTTATCTTATTATTTATTATCCTATCACATTTCTTAATCGAATTGTACTTATAGTATGAGTAGTCTGTATAATTAAGTACTTCAAATAATCAGGGAAACTGTTTGTGACAGTGTAGGAGAAATGAAAGTAAAAGCAGATTAAAAAGTATGAATAGACAAAATAAAACAAGTACAGCTTGAGTGTCTGTGTTTACAGCTCATAGAAACATAATCAGAATCAAAAATACTTCATTAATCCCCGCAGGAAAATTGTGTTTGTTTAAACATAACATAACATAACATAACATAACATAACATAACATAACATAACATAACATAACAAGAAAAAACTTACCATATATTTTGATATGATATTTTTTGATATTGATATTTTATTGTTATGTATAGTTTGTTCTTTATATTTTTATTCTTATGTTGTCTATCATCACTGTGTGTAATGCTGCTGCTGCACTGTAATTTCCCAGCTTGGGATAAATAAAGTATGTCTATCTATCTATCTATCTATCTATCTATCTATCTATCTATAGATACAGTTAAATAAAACCAAAAACAGTAAGATAAAAGCCAAGTAATAAACATCATTAACCGCTTCAAATAACATAAATAATCAGGGACTTTCCGTGTTTTAACAGTGTGTGTGAAATTAAAGTAAAAGCTTTGAAGGATTCTCTGGAATAGGAGGTGATCCTCACGGGCACGCCCACGCTTTCCCAGACGCGAGCACGTAAGGGTTATACCCGTTAAGGACATGACGTCAGTACGTGCTTGAGCCTGCCCGAAAATGTTCTCTCGTGTTGTTGGATTTCGAGGGAGCGCAGGACTTTGTGATGAAATAATACATTTATACCCGTGAGGAGGACAACAACAAACCGCATGTTTCTAAACTCGAGTCGTTCGGGTTCCCGTTGAAGTGGTGAAACTGTGTTTTCGGGGAGAGTCCAGCGGGAAGTTTGTGTGTGTGATCGTTTCTCCCGGAGTGATGTCGAATCCTGGGACTCGGAGGAACGGGTCCAGCATCAAAATCCGACTGACAGGTAAAAAAAAAAAAAAAAAAAAAAAAAAAGGAGCGAAAGAAAGAAAGCGCTTACGGTGCATGTTTGAACCGGAGACTCATGAACGTGTGAAGCTTTTGCTGTGGAGTGAATTAATAACGGTAACGGCACGTTACGGAGTGTCTTTCTGGCTCGCGACTCAGCCGTTTGCCCAAACATCCGGTTTTTGTGTGTACTAGCCTGTTAGCTCCGATGCTAACCTGAATCACCGAGGGGACAGTGAGGACGCTGCCCGCTCTCCTGTGAGGGCTCGGCGGCTTCACACAGCCCGAACACCCCGCTGTTTTCAGACAAACTTCCAAACACTTTGCCTCATAGCCAGCTAGCTAATAGTAACATTAATATTGACCGCTAACGCTAACGCTAGCTACACCCATTTTTTTTTGGTTGGTTGGTTGGTTGGAGGTGGTGGTGTTGGTGGTGTTGGTGGTGTTGGTGGGGGCTGACCACCAGCCGAACCCGCCGCTTGACCTGAATGCGACGGGCTGGCTGTGTACCGAACACACACACAGATCAATCTGACACGCTAGCCTAGATTACCCCCCCAAAAAAAGTATCGACCGCTCTTGTGTCAGCTGCTGGTTCAACTTATCCCCACCACACACACACACTCACACACGGTTACCGGTGTGTGTGCTCGTCATTTCGGGGTCAGACTCTCCTCTGCAGGGGCACGTAGGAGCCTCTCACACTGCACACAGCTGGAACAATGGTCTTTACTGTAGCTAATGTAACCCCACCGAGCGACCCAGGGGCCTCTATTCAGATGGAAATGACCTCTCTGTGCCGCTGGGCAGACGCCTTGTCCTTCTCCTGGTTCAGAAATTCAAGTCAACACACACACACACACACCAAAATAGACTTAAATGTTTCATCACAAAGCTTGTATGGAGGGCACATCATGTGATGGATGTGAGTAAAAGTGCTCGAGTTATGAAAAATGTCGCTGTCCTTTCTCTGAAAGTTAAGTTAACATACAATTAGACACGAGCAGGGTAAGAAAAACACTCAAAAATTAGAAATCAAATACAAAGAATCAGTATATAAACACATTTCAAGCATATTGGATCATTTCAGAAATAATTGCGGTGTTGTGTTGTCAGAAATCACGTGTTTGATTGTGATGGATGTGAGTAAAAGTGCTCGAGTTATGAAAAATGTTGCCGTTTGTCCCTCTGTCCTTTTCTCTGACAGTTAAGTTGGAGCAGGATAGACTTTGTATTATTACAAAAGGCAAAAGTACTCAGAAATTAGAAATAAAATACAAAGAAATCAATATATAAACACCTTTTTAAAGCATACAGGTATGCAAATAAGTGCGCTGTTGTGTTGTCAGAAAGGTGGTAGAGATATTACAGAATACAGTAAACAACATAAGTGATAAAGCTGTAACATTCAGGGTACATTCAGACACGATCTGATCTGGAAATAACATTTTATTTAGCTCATTTTCCGACTTTATCGATGTCACTCAACCACTGCAAATTAAACGACTTTGTGTCGCTGTTTTGCAGCGTATATTTTGAGTCAGACACGGATATTTAGAAGCTGAGTACGTGAGATAAACAAAGCCAGAACACAACAGGTAGAGTGTCCGAATTTAGTCCATGAATCCACCCAGAGACACCACCACGGCCAAATTGCACTGCCCTTACTCAAATGAATAGAAAACCCTGCGTTTTCACTGGATGAATGTGCCTAAAAGCATCAAACTTTCTCATTTGAGAGGCTATAAACGACAAATTCTTGACATTTTTGCTTTTTCACTAAATGTATTTACACACACTTGACCCATAGAAGACCTGAATTCAAGTTGAATGTACAGTTGTAGTAACTTAAATTAAAACAGAGATGAGATCTGATGAGTGTTTGTACTGGTGAGTGCTCTGTGTCCCAGAGTAAGTAATAACTAGAATATATGTAATCGCAGCAGCGCCGGATCTTGTCTGAATATACCCTAAATCAACACGTTTCTGATAGTTTGATTATTCTATTTTTGATCAACACTGCTGTTGCGTCTTCGACTTATGATAGTAGACGGCGAATCTTTGTCTTGTGTGTCAGATAAAACAGCAAAGACGTCACCCCTGATAACGTGCGATGAGACACTTTATCGACTTGACCGATGAAACATTGAGTCAAGAAAATAATGTGGAAATAAACGCTGAGTTTGGTTAGTTGTAACTTAAGTTAGAACTGTAGAACAGACAGTAAAGAGAAAGTGTGTATGGATGTTTGAGGCCGTGGGTGTGTGTTTTGTGCGTGTGTGAAGCAGTCGCTCATTATTTCAGCTCGGATACAAACAAAGGTTATTGCCCCTGACTGAGCCCCGCCCCCTCAGGTATGAGAGGAATTCTAATTGGGTGAGGAATGCGCCATGAGCCAATGGGAGAGCAACGCTGCCTGCTTGGCTGGCTCTGTGTTTAGTCTGTCACAGAGAGAGGGGTTTGTTTGGCCTACATCAGAAAGGCCAATGTGTCCGTGGCAGCGACAGACAGACAAAGAACAGGCGAGTCTGACGCTGGTTCACAATCCACAGTCTGCGGTGGGTTTATATGGACGTGTTTTAGCTGGCCAAGAGGTGGCTGTTATGTCTTTGTCTCTATATCAACTGTTTTTTGTTGTGTAAGAGAAGTGTCACATTATCTTATGGTTGTGTGGTCTAGTGAGATGTGAACCGATAGAGTTAGACGTTACAGAGAAACACGTGCTGGAAAAA
Organism: Larimichthys crocea; assembly: GCF_000972845.2. Classification (NCBI taxonomy): domain Eukaryota; kingdom Metazoa; phylum Chordata; class Actinopteri; family Sciaenidae; genus Larimichthys; species Larimichthys crocea. The sequence continues at coordinate 2,313,874 of NC_040022.1, forward strand.
CTCTTTCTTGTGTGGTTGTGTTAGTGCAGTGAGTACTTGACAGTGTTTGTTAAGTCCTGGAAGTGAGAACAAAGTCTCAGTAGTAAATTGATTTATTTTGGTAAGTAATTTTTTGGTATTTCAAAATTAAAGAACTTCAAACAACTCCCAGCCCAGTTCTTGTTGTGTTTTGTTTGAATGCAGCAAAATGCTGGAAATAGATGAGCCAGAAATTAGAAAGAAAAGTTGTTTTTGCTCGGACATGAATCGGCTTTATTGTTGAAGAAAGTGGAGTTTATTGAATGAAAGTGCTGCCTGGGTTCTGGTGCCAGGTAGTCGGATTGAACCACTGACGGTATAAAGACTGGACAGCGTATGCCTGATGTTGCACGCAGGTTTCTGAAGAGACGTTTTGAAGCTCAAAACCTGTGTTGCTGGCCGTCAGCATGTTGGTAGTCCAGGTTTTTCCACCTCCCAGCTAATCTAAAAAACGTCAAACACGTGCACTGTTAATTATGCATAACTTTAGCCTTGATATAACTTGAACAGGTGAGTTTTATATAAATTCATCCTCAGTACAGTTTTCATGAACGGGGAAATTATCTTTAGAGACCAAAACTGTTTTTTGTACCAGGCTGTAAACAGGTTTACTTCTGCTGTGAAGTTGGACATTTGAACATGGGGACTTGGGGAGACTGACTCACTTCTGGAGCCAGCCTCAAGTGGATGTTTGAAGAGGTTGCAAGGTTGCCACTCAGCTAAACTTAAATGTTTATTTAAATAGTGTTTGTAGCTTTAGTTCTGCAGTTAATCTACTCATGGAAGCTACACGTGCCGTTCAGGTTTTGATGCCAGGGCGTCGGATTGAACACAGACTTGTCCAAGAGCCAACATAAGGCAGCGTCATGATGACATAACAACCTGAGATACTCACAAAGGATGGATGTAGAAAGCTGGAACACAGAAGTGGAAGGATGAGGTACAACTGAAGCAAAGAAAGGCGACCCAGAAAGCAGCTGAAGTGTGAGAGAGAAAGGGGAAAGTTGGGAATCCTGCTTACTTAGGAAGCAGCATAAGCACTTCTAATCCGCTCACTTACTGAGCTGGCAGCACACACACACACACACACACACACACACACACACACACACACACACACACACAAACACACAAACACACACAGCATAGAAACTGAGAATGGAAAGACGAAGAATGTGACACCATCACTCAAACAAACACATCAATGAGATGCTCACAGTACCGGATGATTCAGTTTTTATGTTTGTTTATTTAACTGTGTGTGTGTGTGTGTGTGTGTGTGTGTGTGTGTGTGTGTGTGTGTGTGTGTTTGTTGGGGTGTTGGTGTGGTCCATGTTGTTAAGTAGGTGAGATATTTGCTCACGTGCCTGCTGGCTGCTACACTGTTAAAAAAAAAAACTGTTGTTTTTTGCGGGGCTGAAAACTCTCAGCTGTGGTTGCCAAAATTTTACCGTAATAAATAAAGTATAACTTTTCCTAATATTACTGTAAAAGGATATGAGTACTGTTGAATTTGTGGTTAAAGTTGGTGTTTTATTATAGATTTTTCCATATAAATTAAAGTTTTTTTTTCTCTTTTTTTTACGGTATAATTTTGCCATATAATTAACATTAACATACCAAATGAATGCCGTCTTTGCCATCAAATATTAGTGTTTTACTGTACATAACAGTCTGTCATTTAAAGTACTACTCTATTCTGTATACATTCCCTTTAAATGTCATATAGACAAAGGGTTTGCCGTGACATATTACAGTGTTTTACTGTTTAAAAAAACTGTTAAAAACTGGTAGTTGTGGTTGCGAGTATTTTACCGTAATAAATACGGTATATTTTCCGATATTACAGTGAAAGGATATTAGAACTGTTGATTTCATGTTTGAGGTTGGCGTTTTATTCCATATTTTAGTTTTTCCACCGAAAGAAGCGCCGCTTTGCCGTATAATTGACATGAAAATACCGCATGAATGTCGTATAAAACGCTGTATAAATGAAGGTTTTGCCGTGAAATATGACAGTGTTTTGCTCAGTGTTTTTGGAGCTGAGGGGAGACAGTTAGACAGGAAATTACATTGTTGTTGTTCTCACATAATCTCACATGGGTCACTTCACTTCAGTTGTAAATCTGTGAGTTCTCTCTGAAACCGTCTCTGAAGGATCTCAGCGTCCCGGTTATTGATGTCCATGAACTGAGTTCACAGCATCTTGGCATCTTCTCCGAAGAGCACGACCATTATCCGTGATTTAAGAAGTTGTAATGAGCTCCTAAGCTCCTCCAATTCTTATGTTTGTGTTGTTACCTGAAGAATACCAAGCACTCTCGCTGTGGTTATGGGGCGAGAGTAGCGCCTGAAATGTTTGTGGGAGACGGCTGATTGTGGCAGAAACATGTTGTGACTTCAGATTCCTCGAGGAGCTGCTGGCGTGGCACAGAAGCAGTTTTTCATCATCTCCTCCTGAACTGTTTCTGCTTGTTCCCTCAAGATTGGATGAATTCTTCCCCCGCTGGCTCGCTCTCTTTCTCTCCAGCCCCCAGAAAGGAAGGACATAAATGCCAAAAAAAGAGAGCAGCAGTGGGGGGGAAATTGAGAACCAGCTGGGCTGTAACTATGTGTGTCTTTACCAGCCGTGACCTTGGCAGGATGAGGAATTTCCTGTCACACAGTCAGTGCCACAGAAGAAGTGCTGGTCACAGAGAGATGGGGTGAAATTAGGGGTGTCCCTCGTCTCTCGCGGCGAGAGATTGGCCGTGTTGGAGGGGTGGATAACACAAATGTGACTGACAGGAAGTCTTCCTCCACTAGCTTGTCTGAAAGAGGAGGCAGGGACAAATCAGAAACTTGATTCTCTCCCTCGCTGAGCTGTGTTTCCTTCGTTGTGTCTGAAAAGATGAGGACTCTGTGAGGAATGCGTGAGTCAGGAGGAGGAGGAGTGGAAGGAGGGGGGTTGATGAGGAAGAGGGAAGGATATCCTGCAGCCATTCTCAACGGGTTAATCACAGGAAATAAACCAGGCTGCCACGCCAGACACATCCACGCCACAACACACTCACCACATCCGAAACCACTGGAAGACTGACTAACTTCCTCGATGGTCGTCTGGGCCAAAACCAGATCACGGCAGGTTTTAATTGGACCTTTTTAAAGCTTGGATAACGGCTCAGGTGGTGCTCCATTATATTTTTAAATTTTCATTACTGGTTAATCTGCTGATTATTTTCTTGATTAATCTTAATCATTTTACATAATAAAGCCCATTATAATTATTATTATACAACAGTTAGTTACGACCATAAAATCTGATTGGACAAGAGTCGTTCAATGAGTGCTGATATAGAGAATAACAGCACATTTAACTAGACGCATCACTCCACTACAGATGTTTTCACAGCTGTAACATTAACAGTCCTCGTCAATCTCAGATTGTAAGAAACTTTACACCACAAAGACGACCATATGTCTATAAGTAATTTAAATTTACTTCCATTAGAAACCTAATTAGCTGACAAATTGTTAAGTGGTTACCTAATGTTTCTGTAGTGTTGACAAAACATTAATAAATAAACATATTAGCAGTTTAGAGTTAAACTAAAGCCCCCTGCGCCATCCTAAAGCAACCTCTTTTTTTTAAGTATTATGACATTTTAACACTCTAGAAACACACAATAAAGGACGTCATATGTCGTCTTGTTAGTTCAGCATCAATAAAATCTATAAATATAAACTGTCCACAGACTCTTTCCTGAAACTGTTGTGTTGGCGGACTCAAATAAATGATAAAATAATCAAAGAAATCCCCCAAATCTGTTGTCACGTATTACTATTAACCAGTGAATGGCGCTTGTAGAACTGTTGTATAAAAGTAATATCAGACTCAAGGCAGTGCTGTTATACCGAATATCGGCACACCTACGACTGAATCACAGCCATGCTGATGTGATATTGCTTTGATCATTTTTGAGAGCTTTCTGTGTTTGATTAACAGTCTAAAACCCCAAAAATGTAACCTAGAAAATGCAGCAAATCTTTAGTATTTTTAGCTTGAAACAACAAATCATTAACTATTTACTAAAATGGACTAATTGATTAGTTGTTTCAGTTTAAATTGTCAAGTATGAAACTCTGGCGCAAAGCACAGGAGAGCAAGAGCACCTTGAATAATTCAAACCAATGTTGGGATGACACTCCTCCTCCCCCTCCTATCACATCTCCTCTGTCTAACTGTACAAAGGTGATTGAAGTGATATAGTTACACCGCATTGGTCAGATGGGTTCACGCTTAATTTGTGTGTCTTTTGAAATGGGACCAGTGTTTTTTTCTTTAAATAAATAAATCACATTCCCTTTCTTGTTTCAGGCCATCAGACATGACATTTATTTATTTTAATCACTTGTCAGTCAGTGTTCATGAAATGAAAATGAGCTGCTGTAGCTTTAAGGCAAGAGTCCAAATGGTAATTTAACACCTGTACAGGTGTTAGTGACGCTCCAGAGTAACTGCATCCCCCGGTTCACTGTAGTTCATGAATAGTCAGCTGAACATGATGATGATGATGATACCATATAACACTGATGCTCGAGAAATACTGTATGTTCTACTGGATTAAACATTAAAATTAAAGCAACACTGCATAGAAATTGGTATTTTTGTGATTTAGTTCCCCCAGTTTCAGAGTGTAATCCCACTGTGGTAAATATGGACAGCTGTACACGTGTACTTATGATTATATTACTTATGATCAAAAACAGACAAAGACATAGCAGCCAGCTAATGTTACTTACTGGTCCAAAAGCCCAGCCCTGTGTCTGTCTTTCAGTCTTCGTCAACGTCCTCTTCAGTCTTTTTTGCCTCTGTCCATAGAGGCTGCTAAGCCCAGTTACATGCTAAGCTTCTAAGCTCCTGAGCTCCTGTTCTGGCACGACCTCTTCTTCCTGGTGGTTCAAAACACCTGTGGTACAAACACTAAAGCCTTATTCATACTTCCGCCCCCTTTCAAAATAAAACACAATACGCAGTTCATGTAGCCGATCACAACTTCACATCATCATTACGTCATGACCGGTGGCACCAGTTCAGCAATCGATCAAAGGGTCTTAACATGAACGACGAGAGACTAATTGTTGATGTGGAACAACAGGCAATAATTTATGACACAACAGATTTGTCTTTTCTGAACTCTTCCACGTCGGAGAAGCAAAGTCAGCTGTTTGTTGTTGTTTCCTTTATACACGTCTCGCATACGTTCAGGATTCTCGCGTGATCTTGTGATCTCACCTGAATACGGGTGGCTCGCTACACTGCCGTCACGCGCCTGGTGGGGATTGACTCCCCCCTGGTGCTTTGACCTTACAGTCCAGACAGCCCGGCTAACAAACTGAGCTAACAGCAGCTAGAATTGGCAGCAGTTTACTTCACTGTCCATCAGGAAACTCTATCCAGTTTCACCAAAATCAGTGAAATAGTTGGTGGTGTGTGACTTAGTGCCGTAAAGCGTTACGTACTTCTCGTACCCGGAGCACAAAGTTACATAGTGTGAGGACAGACGTGCGAATGACAGAGACACCATTCACCTGATTACACATAAGTTATTTATGATAGAAAAGTTACACAATGTTGCTTTAATCAGCAGTTTCTGTGTGTGTGTGTGTTTCATAGATTAGCAATGGCTTCTTTCTAGACACATCATTTTGACATTGCGCAATCGCTCTGTGACTTTGTGCGGAGTACGTTTTTACCCATGATGCTTTGCAGCCACAGGAAATAGCTTGCAAAAGGAGACAGGAGTCTCCATTGGCGGCAACAACAGCTAGTGGTACTACTTTTCACCTACACATAAACACCAAAACTGAAGTTTGCATAATTTGGCAATCTGCAGTGCGTTTAGATGAATTGTTTTTTCTCTGTATGTGATAGTTGCTGTTTAAACTGTTGACCAACAAACCAAGAACTTCCTTCAGAGCAAATTCACGGACCTTTATTACTCATTCTTGGACATTTATATTCTTTATTTTACCACATAAGATTCTCAACAATGGGCCTGAATGCTGACATTTCAACATGACGTTGTATATTATTGTTTTCATGTCAGTTACACCTCAGGTCAGAGTCACTTTTGAGCGCCTTACATCAGCCTTGAACACAAACACACAGCTTGTTTTTTTGTTCACTGCGAACGCTGCCCTATAATCAAGACTTGTACGTGTGACTGGACATGATTGTGTTTCTAAAAATTGGTGCATTGTGGGTCAGTGTTTGTAGCAGCAGTGACATATGCCAGCTCTCGCACCATGCACGCAAACAATAAACTAAATACTTAGAAACACAGATTGGGTCTTTGTCTTGCTGAGCTTTGCTCTCTGAATCCTTAAAGATGATGTGGCAGTGTGGGTGGGTTTGTGAGTTTGTGTCCAAACACTAGTCTATACTTTACTGCCCATGCTGGTCTGCATGTCACATAAGTTTTCCTGCACATTACCATCCTCTGGCATTCATATATTATCCCAACCAGCATTCTTCCTTCTCAGACAGTATTTATGTGCACTAGCCTACACACTGTAACATCATTTACATCTCTCTGACTGTGTGTGTGATTTTATCTTTTGCAGTATTATGTGCCAAGAACCTCGCAAAGAAAGACTTCTTTCGTAAGTACCTTTTTTAAATTTTCATGTGCATGAATCTCAACGTTATGACCATTGGTATGCATGATTAAATGATTGGTTTCAATGAAGGTTTGTGCTCAGCCGCAGCCATCAAGCTGCTATCAGTTTGTCAGTTCCACCAAATAACCAAATAGAATATGCTGTTTTTGGTTGTTAAGTAACAGTAACCAACATGTTTTATTTATATTCTCAGTAAGATGCAGGCCACCCTGCTCCAATTCAGTCATTAGATGGACAAAAGGAGCTGTGTTATTGTGAATCACTGTTTTATTTTTGGCATTGTGCATGCAGGCCTTCCCGATCCATTTGCCAAGGTTGTGGTGGACGGATCAGGTCAATGCCACTCAACCGACACAGTCAAGAGCACACTGGACCCAAAATGGAATCAGCACTACGACCTGTGAGTCTCAAAACTAATACTCTTTTCAATTTTGTAGAAAGAGTTCAAGTATCTCGGCCTTGATGGGGAAAATGAGAGTGTGAGATGGACCGGCGGGTTGTGGACCGTTGTGGGGAAGAGGAAGCTGAGCCGGAAGGCAAAGCTCTCAATTTTCCAGTCCCAATCCTCACCTATGCTCATGAGCTTTGGGTAGCGACCAAAAGAATGAGATCGCGGATACAAGCAGCCGAAATGAGCTTCTTCCATCCGGTGGCTGGGCTCAGTCTTAGAGATAGGGTGAGGAGCCCGGACATCTGGAGGGAGCTCGGAGTAGAGCCGTTGCTCCGTCGTGTCGAAAGGTCTGATTGGGATGGACGCCTTATGTGGACGTTTTCCGGGCCCATTTAGCTGGTTGGAGACCCCGGGGTGGACATAGAAACTATATACCGTCATCAAAACTAGTGTCTTCTTCTTCGGCACATAATCTTTCCCCACATGTCTGTCTCACTTTTGCATTTACTGCTAGAGAGTGCTCCCCGTTGGCCGTTGACCAGTAAAAATCTATAAATTAGCCGTATAGGCCGCATGGTTCAAAGCGTGGGGGAAAAAGTAGCGGCTTGTAGTCCATCTAGCCTGGGAACACCTCAGTATCCCCCAGGAGGAGCTGGAATGGATGAATGGATGTTTTCCGACAGATTTTGTTGTTTTTACTTTGATTCAAATGTAACAGTGGGTGACGACACCTCACACTGACAGCAGACTGAGCTGAAAAACCAGGAGAATCACGAGGATCTTACAGTCTGTGTTGTTTTTCAGCTACATTGGAAAGACAGACTCCATCACTATCAGCATATGGAACCACAAAAAGATCCATAAACGACAGGGGGCGGGCTTCCTGGGCTGCATACGGCTTCTTTCCAATGCCATCAGCAGGCTAAAAGACACAGGATGTAAGTCTGTCCTTCTGGTTTTAAATAAACAGACACACACTCGCATGAAAAGCTTTTGGTTTGAATGCATTTCCTTTCTCCTCGTCTAACAGACCAGCGTTTAGATCTATGTAAGCTGAACCCCTCGGACAGTGACGCAGTGCGGGGACAGATCGTAGGTAAGGCTGGACTCGCAGATCTGTACAGATGACTCTCTCTGCGTCACTTTTTTCTGTCACTGTGTGCATGTTCTGACTTCTCGCTGTCATTTCTCTGACCTTTACCTCCTGCTCGGTTCCAGTGAGCTTACAGACGCGAGATCGCATCGGCAGCGGAGGACCTGTGGTGGACTGCAGAGGACTGTTGGAAAACGATGGGTGAGTGTGCCGTAGCGTGATAGTGATATTTACTTTGCTTACAAGCTCTACAAGAGACACCATTCACCTGATTACAAGTCAGTGTAGCATCAACATGATTTAATGCCTCTGCTCTGTCATGTGAAGTAGGACAGAGACCCATTTTTTGCTTGTTGTGATGCTCGATCACTTTAGTCATAATTACCATTTGTTTGATCTTCTCCCAATCTTTGCTTCTCAAAATAAAAAGCACTTATCCAATCATGTGATTCCAGTAAGACAGAAAATAGGACTTAACTGGTGTTTGTGTGTGTGTGTGTAGGCCTGTGTTTGAGGGATGTTTCAGCGAAGAGCCGCTGCCTTACTCCGACCCAACCGGCGCAGCAGGAGGCGGGAACTGTCGGCTCGACTCGCCCAGCCAGGAGAACCGCCTTCAGACGCAGCGAATCAGAGGGCAGGATTCGAGAGGCCACGGCCACACCCCTCAGAACAGACCTCACGGGCACCAACCGCCTGACCTGCCAGAGGGATACGGTCAGTCGAAGCGTTCGAACGTTCATAAATGTTCCTCTGAATCTCTCATGTTTTCTAAAACATCCATCGTCTCTTTAAAAAAAAACAGAGCAGCGAACAACAGTGCAAGGCCAGGTGTACTTCCTCCACACACAGACAGGCGTCAGCACCTGGCACGACCCTCGGATACCGAGGTATGATCCCACCCCTCCTCTCCACCACCACCACTTCACTTCTGTGTTGTCAAGCCAAGTTATGCCAAGCATAACCTGAAATGAGATGAACCTTGAATAAACCCAACTGAGAAAGTAGGTCATTGCAGCAGCAGCAGAGAAAGAGGACACAGAGAAGAGTACAACAAAAGAAGAACAACAGTACAAATGACCGCACATGTTCTGTTTTCATGGCTGCAAGTAGAGCCTCACTTTCTCGTTAGCTAACACACTGATTACACCAACAGATTAAGACAAAGATCTCAGGTTATTTCCTTTGGACCTCCAGGTTCTGGGTCAGTATGAGAGGTTAAGAACATCCAGTATGTGGGGTCATAAGTGTTGGTTGATGGATTTGCGTTGCTGGCTCTAGTCTCAGTCTGGATCCTTGTTTCCGGTGCAGGGACCTGGCCAGTGTGAGCTGCGAGGAGCTCGGGCCGTTGCCAGTGGGCTGGGAGGTCCGAAGCACCGTGTCGGGTCGTATCTACTTCGTGGACCACAACAACCGAACCACGCAATTCACAGACCCGCGCCTACACACCATCATCAGGTACAACTAATGTGGCAAAATAATTGTTTTCAGCTAATCTGTCTAATCTAATCTCTCACGGCTGTAATGCCGGACTCAGACTGGTTCTGAAAGTGACCCACTAACAGTCATCAGCTCTGTTCATGATGCTGACGCCCTGCGATTTGACAGATGTGGGCTCATGGGTAGATTTAGTTGCAGTGTGTTAATCCAGTCTGTCTCCTCTCCTCATGTCGTCTCCAGCCAGCAATCCCAAGCGAAGGAATCCTCCCAGGCCCCCCAGATGGACGTGGGGGGCGAGGAGGTGGGAGGTGGAGGAGTGGGCGGCGTCGGAGGAGGCGGCGTCGGAGGCGGAGGTGGAGACGGAGACGTGGCGGCTCGCTACGAGAGAGACTTGGTCCACAAGTTGAAGCTGCTCCGTCACGAGCTGTCGCTGCAGCAGCCTCAGGCGGGACACTGTCGCATCGAGGTGTCCCGAGAGGAGATCTTTGAGGTGGGCGCACATGACAAACCAGGACGGAACATTACAAGAACATTACAAGAACATTTATCTCCCATGAGTGGCACATAAACTAGACAACAATGCCGTCTCACACGCACATAGATCAGACGTTTGCACAAATGTGTTCACAGTGTGGGTAGCTCTGTGAAGGTTGACATTCATACAAGACTCGTCCACACTCTTCATGACTCACACACACACACACACACCAGTCAAAACAAACTATTCTTTCACAACACAAAAGCAGCACTGACTGTGCATGTTAATAAACAGAACTTCACTGATATGAAGGGCTGTGTTGTGGGTCACTAACTGTTTCCTTTGTGTGTGTGTGTGTGGGGATGTAGGAGTCGTATCGACAAATAATGAAGATGAGGCCCAAAGACCTGAAGAAGCGACTCATGGTGAAGTTCAGAGGTGAAGAAGGTCTGGACTACGGCGGGGTCGCAAGGTAATTAGCATTAGTGTGTCTATCGTTAAGTCGTACAGGTGTACATCCATAAATCTACTTTTCCAGCTGAGCGAATGAGAGTTATAATTCAGCTGAAAAGTGTCGCTCTGCCAGTGAAAGCTGTGATTGGCTAAGAGCTGCTGCAGAGCCTCCTGGGGGCCATAGAGAAACTCCAACGCTGCCCGGGACATTATTGATCTCCCTAGTTTTAAACATTATTTATGTGCAGCTGAAACAAGCAGGAGCGTTGTGAGCAAACTGTTCCCGCTCTGACATAAATTCATCGGCACAAGCAGGTTCTCTGCTCAAATGTGCGACGGCTGAATGTTTTTAACGATTGAGTTGAATCACTGGGAGATCACACCGGGCTTCGTCTCTGTCACGTCACAGCCACGACAGCAGAGCGTTTTGCCACACTTTATTTTGAAAACTGACTTCCAGCCAACTCGATCTGCTCTGTGCTGCTTGACACGACTGCGTGTGGCGTCCATCAAAAATAGAACAGTAGCATATTTTCTGCAGAGCACAGAGACCTTTCTGGCACTTATTCACGAACATTGTCTATCTAGAACGGCCGCGATCAGTCGTGCCTGATGGGACTGAACCTAAATACTTTAAGCAGTGACCGCCTAGTTTAAAAACAGGAGAGTGTGAACACAGACTACATTGTGTAATCATATTATATATGATTAATTTTGTTTTTTTAAGTTTCTTTGTGAGTTCTTGACATTAACAATGTGATTGTCTGTAGGGAGTGGCTGTACCTGCTGTGTCATGAAATGTTGAACCCCTATTACGGCCTGTTCCAGTACTCCACAGACAATATCTACACACTACAGATCAACCCCGACTCCTCCATCAACCCTGTGAGTGTACACACACACACACACACACACACACACACACACACACACACACACGTGCCTTAAGATGAGTCTGTCTGACTCTCTGATGTCTCTGTGCTGTGTTTCAGGACCACCTGTCATACTTCCACTTTGTGGGTCGCGTGATGGGCCTGGCAGTTTTTCATGGTCACTACATCAACGGGAGCTTCACGCTACCCTTCTACAAACAGCTGCTAGGTAAACCGATCCAGCTCAACGACCTGGAGACCACAGACCCGGAGTTGCACAAGAGCCTCGTCTGGATATTGTGAGCAAACGATCATGAACTGTCTCTCAGCTCCTGTCCTTCTCATCGTCCGTCTCAGTGTTAACTTCTCAAATATTCTCCATGCAGAGAGAACGACATCACTTCAGTCCTCGACCACACGTTCTGCGTGGAGCACAATGCCTTCGGGAAGTTCTTACAACATGAACTCAAACCTAACGGCCGCAACATCCCAGTCACCGAGGAGAACAAGAAAGAATATGTGAGGTGAGAACAGTGTGTGTTAATTCAAACTGTGTAAACAATGTGCCGTCTTGTTGGCAGAAACAGCTGTTGTTTTTTACAGTGTATTTATTCGGCCTGTGTTTGTGTCTTTCAGACTTTATGTGAACTGGAGGTTTATGCGTGGAATTGAAGCCCAGTTTCTGGCTCTACAGAAAGGATTCAGTGAGCTGATCCCCCAGCACCTCCTCAAACCCTTTGACCATAAAGAACTAGAGGTACTGCCGCCTGTGTCGTCATGATTAACCTATTTTCTCACAAATCGAGCCACCTTTACTTAATCCTCCTCCTCTCCGTCTTCCAGTTGATCATCGGTGGACTGGGTAAAATAGATCTCGCAGACTGGAAGACCAACACGCGCCTGAAGCACTGCACAAGCGAAAGCAACGTGGTGCGGTGGTTCTGGCAGGCGGTGGAGGCATTCAGCGAGGAGAGGAGAGGACGCCTCCTGCAGTTCGTCACCGGCTCCACCAGGGTCCCCTTACAGGGGTTCAAAGCGCTGCAGGGTGGGTCATGGTCTGGCTTAGACACCACACACACACACACATATCAGTTACTATGTTCATTTGATGCTAACAGTTACCTACACACTTAATTTATCTTAATTTATCTATTTAGCTATACAAACATCAATTAATCTGACCTGAGTCGTCCAAAAAAGTCCAAACAAACGTCTTCAGACAGCGGAAAACCCAAAGATATTAGAGGTTTGACATACAAAGGGTGCATTCAGACAGAATCACAGAGTTGTCCGGCGGTGTGTCTGTGAAACGATCAAGAAATAACTTTATTCCTCTGATTTGCGGCTGCAGTGTGATGTTTGTGCTCCGTTTTTCTGAAAGTTGGTTCAACTTCTCTGCCGCAGGTCGCTGCAGGGTTGTTGTTTTTTTTTTGGCAGCCCGCAGGATCTGATCCTGTCTGAATGCCCTAATAACTAAAGAAAGTTACAGCAAAGGCCTGTTTACTGTATTTGAGGACATTTTACTTGTTTATATACCTCCAAACTACCCACTGACCGACCATCACGTCTTACAACTCTACAAAGAGAATTGTAAATTAATCTGAGTTGTCTATAAAATGTCAGAAAAAAGATCAAATAGACGTCTTCAAATGTCCAATTTCGTCCGACCAACAGTCCAAATCCAAAGATATTAGAGATTTGACACACGAAAGCATCAAACTTTCTCATTTGAGAAGCTAAAAACGGCAAATGTTTCTCACACTCAGTTTAACGTGCAGTTGTAATTACTTAAATGAAAACAGAGATGAGATTTAATGACTGCCTTTCCTGTGTGAAGACTGATGAGTGCTCTGTGTACCAGAGTAGAGCAGTGATAACTAGAATGTATGTGTGTAAGGTTCTACAGGTTCTGCAGGACCAAGGCTCTTCACCATCCATTTGATAGACGCCAACACAGACAACCTGCCCAAGGCTCACACGTGGTAAGGACTCGCTAAAGATGCATGTTGTTTATATTTCTGTCGGGTTCGATGTCACTAATGATCCTCTTCTGTCTCCAGTTTTAACCGGATAGACATCCCTCCCTACGAGTCTTACGAGAAACTTTACGAGAAACTGCTGACGGCTGTGGAGGAGACCTGCGGCTTCGCTGTGGAGTGATGAATCCACATCCCAAACCGACAATACACACAGTCACGCTTGCACTTGCACACAACCTATTTGACATTTTACATATATACACAAACATCGACAGAATATCAAGTATACGAGGAGTATACGGAGCGGCCAAGCATCACAAAAAGACACACATGGTCTCTTGCCAACCTCCTCACCACCGAACTGTTTGGAGGGTTTAACGGAGGAAGCACAGCAGGAGGAGGAAAAAAAAACAGAACGACAAAAAACAAACAAAAAAAAATAAAAAAGTATTTTAAAATTTTTCAGATGTTTTGAAGAAGCATTTTTATCCTTCAGTTTTAACAAGCTTTGATGTCATTCTTCAGAACGTCTTACCGCCACAGCGACTCCACGACACACACAACTTTTGGACAGAATCAGCCAATCACAACGCGAGCCTGCGAACAGAGACTTTGAAAAATCACAAGAAGAACAAAGGCGAAAGACCTCGTCTGTCTGTCTGACGAGCTGATTGACTAGTATTCATGCTTCATGTTTAACCACTGTCGTGTATCCGAATGTGTGCATGTATGTTTGTATGCGTGTGAGTGTGTGTTTGTATGTATGTGTGTGTGTGTCAGGCATGGCACCCGGTTACGCTGTAAAAAAAAAAAAAAAAAAAAATGAGCCTGCTCCTCCTCCTTTTGGTGACTTTTTGTCTCTTCCGTTTGTATCTGCGACCACTCTGATCCACTCTGATATTTTATTATTTATTACTAAGTGATTACTGACCAAGCTGCTATACGCTCGACACAGAGCCCACACTAATCTCTTCACCACCCTCCTCGTCCTCCTCCTATCCCTCAAGCCTCTCTTACCAGAGCCGAAGGGTCAATTCACTTTGCAATTCAAGTAATCCACAAAGTGGGTTCTATTGAACTTTGTTACATTTTTTTAACATTCATATTATTGCGGAGAATTCCTCTTTGTCGGTGTATGAAAACTGTTCGTGTTTTAAATACCATGTTACATTTTATTTGATGTGAAAGCCCCTATTTTTTTTTTATTTTTTTTTTTAAATCTTTACTGACGTTATGGAGAGGTCCGAGGGCACGAGTCGGATATTTAATTAATAAAACGAGCCACAAGGATGAGAAAGAAGGAAGTCAGTTTCAGGAATTTTTTATTTTTTATTTTATTTTGGTTGTATGTGACATGTATAATAAAATCTCACAAGCCTTTTCATACATGTTTCATCATCCATCACCATCTTTTGTTTGTGGCTCTGTCTCTGCCCCCCTCCCCAGTCTTCATAGCCTGAATGTTAGAAAAACTTAGTCATCGTCCATCAAGACCACCATGAATGAACAAAGTCTCTTTGCAGTCATTAATCCTCCATAGAAGTGAATGATTAATAATAAAAAATAATTAAAAAAAAACATTAAATGTCAAGCGAGGGGTCTTGTTGTTGTTGAAGATTGAAGTTGGGATTGAAAACTGAAGACTGTTAAGCGGTATCATTTCAATCTGCATTTTCTAGGTTCTGAGTTCACTGTGTAATGGATGCAAGAGTATTGTAACTTACTATGTACTAAACATTTATGAAAAAATACAATGTAAATAAGATTATATTAAAAGAAATTAAATTGAAAATACATTCCATGTGTGGTGTGCATTATTCTCTCTGTGCAAATTAATCACTGTATATAACCTTGATATCTATCTATCTATCTATCTATCTATCCTCTGCAAACCTACCTCCAGGTATCTAATGATATGTCTATCTATTTCAATCTCCTATTTTTCTTTTATTATTTATTATAAAGGGCAGCACAGCAAGAAGTTTCCTGGTTCAAGTCTTTCAGTGTGAATGAAAGTGTTGCATGATAAATGATGAAATATATATACAATAGAACATATTTATATTGTTTATATTTTTTTATTCTTAATTTTTTTTTTTACCTATTTGGCAATAAATTCTGATGTTCTCCCCGTGTCTGCGTGAGTTCTCTTGGGTACGTTCACGGCTTTCTCATCCTCTTCCACTTGCTGTTAATGTAAACATACATTAAAATAACCTATAATAGACATCTGAATTTAAATTAAACCTGTACAAAGATACAAATAAAAAACTAGACACACGAACTAATAAAAAAAAAAGCACAAAAAATTGAAACAAGAAATGGAGAGAACAACTTCGATTAGACGGATAAATGAATTAAAGTGACAGAAATTAATTCAGCTATTATGTAGCTTGGAGCTGAGAGAGATCCTGCAGTCACCATCGTGTCCTGTACATCCCTCCCTCTGCAAACCAACATACACACCATCCATTTCACCTCCTTCTGTAATCTGACAGAAACATGGTCAATCACTTTTTGAAGTTGTTGCACATTATTTAACTGTAAATGTATTCTTTTTATTATATACTTATAATATGATATAATGGGCATGTCGTTCACAGGAAATGAAAACCTTGAATATATTGAATGAAACTTTAAATATTCAAGGTTCACCCTATATTCAAAGTTTCATTCCATAATATATCAGATTCATACAATAAATTCAAGGGTTCATTACAATTATTTATAACTTCATTCAATATATTCAAGTTTCATTCAATATATTCAAGGTCACCCATCAATAATTCAAAGTTTTCATATTCCATATATTCAGACTTCATACAATATCAAGGTCATTCTATATCAGACTTCATTCAATATATTCAAAGTTTTCATGCATATATTCAAGGTTCACTCCATTATTCAAGTTTCATTCAAGATATCAAAGTTCATTCAATATATTCAAGGTTCACTCCATATATTCAAAGTTTCATTCAATATATCCGGCCAGAATATATTATATATATATATATATAATATATATATAAATAGATATAATATAAGA
This sequence comes from Larimichthys crocea, assembly GCF_000972845.2. Lineage (NCBI taxonomy): Eukaryota > Metazoa > Chordata > Actinopteri > Sciaenidae > Larimichthys > Larimichthys crocea. The sequence goes on from NC_040022.1 coordinate 2,330,304, forward strand.
TATATATATATATACTATATAATATTATATATATATATAGATATATTCTTTAATATATAGATTCTGTCCAGCAGCCATGAACTCTGCTGTTGGACTACATTTCCCAGAGGGCCACCGCCCCGACGCCGTGCGTGAGCGGAAAGACACCGTACGCGTGACGTCACCGCTGTTCTTGTTTTGGCAGTTTGTTTCGATATCCTCGGATTGTCAGTCCACCAAAGAGGCGTTTCACACGGGCTCATCCGACACGACGCCGCGGTACCGAACATTTCTGCTTGTTTGCCGCTCCGCGCTTTGGTTTCGGAGCGGGTGTGTTTGTTTCTGGGGGCGGTGTTACGGTGTCCGACAGAAGTGGGGCTAACTACTTAACCTGCCTGCTAACTGGAGCTAGCGCGGCGATGCTAATTCACATTAGCTCTAGGTTTGTTCTGTGTGTGTGTGTGTGTGTGTGTGTGTGTGTGTGTGTGTACGTGCGTGCGGAAATGATCGACTGTTGCTCTGACATTGTTTGTTTTTAACTTAAACTCCGAGCCAGCAGCCAGCAGCTCGGCTAATGTCAGGCTAAGTTCATGTAGCTCAGTGTTTTGCTCCTCTCGCAGTTTGTTCAGCGTCTTTCTGCTGTGACAACATGTGAGATTCACACTGATTTCAAGCCAGCTGTGATCAGACCTCAGGCAGCTGTGGCTGGCTTCAGCCAGTACAGATGACGGAGTCAGTGTTTCATCATATTCTTCAGGGATCAAGCTTTAAAAAAATCAACTTTAAAGTCAGATCAGCTTCCTCTTTTATTAAACCTGTGTCATCAGATTATTCAGTGTATCTCCACTTTGGCAAATGTTGTGTTACAAATCTGATATTTCAAAATGAAACTAGCTTTTGTGATTCCAGGGGAATACCAGCTTTAACTGTGTGTGTGTGTGTGTGTGTGTGTGTGTGTGTGTGTGTGTAGATGTTATTGATTAAGCAGTGACTCTGTGTGGTGTGTGTGGGCCGACTCGAGGAGCTGGTAATCGTAGTGTCACGATGGCAGATGGAGGAAGCGACGACGATGTCATTCACCTGGCGAGCTTCAACGTCCACCGCAGCCAAGGTGACACACACACACACACACACACACTGACACACACTTCAGGTTGAGTCATTCAGCTTTTATCCAAAAGGGAAACAATCAACGTGCAGTGTGACAAGGACGTGTCGGTGCAGCAATAAGTACGACTATAGATAGATGTATCACGTCCAGTTGTTGGTGGTGTTGGAGAGGAGGTTCCTCTCTGAAGAGCTGCAGGTCTTTGAAGGTAGAGAGGGACGTCCCTGATCTGGAAGGACGTTCAACAGGCCAAAAAAGTTTGGACTGCCCTGAGCGTCTTTAATCGGAGGAGGTAACGTGCGCCCGTGTAAAGACATTCAAGTCGAGAAGAACCGGAGACTGCTTTGTAGTCAGCATTAGAGAGTTTGATTCAATGTGGGTTGTTGCGGGGTAAGACAAGGCGCGATGCTGTGTTCTGGATCACCTCGAGAGGTTTCACTTTGCAGGCTGGGAGGCCCGTCTGGAGGACCTCAGCCTGTGTCAGTAGTCTGGTAGCATGTTGAGTCAGTCATCGATGATGACTTGGGTTGTGATACTTAGCAGCATCAACCTTTAGAAAGAGGCTGAATAAACCGAGTCTTCTGCACAACCTCCTCTTTCATCCCCTTTGACCTTGGTTTGATTTCATATACTTAAAATGTTTCACTTGTTCGAGACTGTAAATGTTTCGAGCGCGCTGGGATCGCTTCATTGATGCAAACAGGAACAAAGCATCATATTTGTGTCGAGATCAGTTGATTCATGTCATGTCGACATTTTATCATATTTGAGAGGCGTAAGGCTGAGGAGTAAAAATGTGTTTACGTATTTATGTTACACGTTTATTATTCACATATTTGCATCTTTTAAACAGTTACAATGTTCTGTTGAAACTCTGACTCCCTCACGTTTTACCTCGGTCTGTGTCCTGGCTTGTGATTGGTTAGTTTAGACATCTGACTTATGAAGTTTGTGGAAATCAGTAAAGTGCTGCTGGAGAACGTGAATCCGTCTCCATCCAACCATCACACATCAAACCCTCACCTACGTCCTGGAGTCCGGCTGATATATCGGGAGATATTAGGTCACTGCAGGTATATCTGTATCGCCGTGTGCTCCATGTGTTGGCTACGTAACAAGCTCTACTGGAAAAATTAATAAATAAATACAAATCATAAAGATTGGCTGCCCACAAATCTGTTTTATTGACTCCTGCTGAATGTTTTTGAACCCGTACCGGGGAGATTCACTGGTCATCGCTGTGTGTCCTGAACAGTGTAAACATGAGTGTAATAATTACATCAAGACGACTCAATCGTGGCTCGTGTCTTTTCACACACTTCGTAACATTGATGTTACACGGTGTCTGTGTTCAGGTTCTCGTGCCCGGAAGAGGGAGCTCATCACCATTTCGGATGACTCTGATGAGGAGCCTGTGACTCTGGTGCCCGGCAGCCCAGTGTTAGTCCCAGACGATGCAGATGACGACGACATCAGCATCCTGGAGGTGACTTCTCTTTAACCTTAAGACTTGTCACAGGACTTTGACCCTGTTACTTTGTGCACAAAAGGTGAATCCGTTTGTCTCTGTTGCAGCCTCTGACTCCTGCACGCAGACAGGTGATTCGCCCAGCAGCAAAATGGAGCGGGGCCTTGCACAACCTGATTCAAGTTGTAGGTCACAGTAGCGCAACTTCTGGGGCTCCCACAGGGGACCCTGGTTCTGCCCCCTCTACCTCCAGAGATGCCAAGGCCAGCTCGTCCGCGGTGAGGCCAGCCATACGAACACCAGTGCAGTCCAGCACTTCCGGACACACACAGCCACACCCTGGCTCTTCATCACACACACTGTCTCAGCCAAAACTCAACACACACTCACAGCAGCAGGACGGTACGTCAGCACATACGACAGTGGAGCTCCATGCAGTTTCTTCTATCCAAACCCCGTCTACCTCCACGAACGCCAAGGCTAGCGCCGCCACATCCAGAGCACCTTCACAAGAACAGCCACAGCCCGGCACATCTGGACTCACGCAGCCGCATGCTGGCTCTTCAGCACATGTAACGGTGGAGCCCCAGGCGAGAACCTCGTCCAGCGCCACACACCATTCGTGTGCGGTCGCAAGTTCCTCGACAAAGACTCAAGAAAAGGCGAGTGTAAGTATTCATTCACAGGACAATCCTCAGGCCAGTACTTCATCCGCATCCACACAGTCTTACACAAGGATGCAGTTTCAACCCGGTACATCCACCCAGCTCCAGCCGCGCGTGCTTGTTGTTCTTCCCCAGCAGCCGAGCATCAGAGCCTCCGCTCTGATAACCCAATCCCAGCTGCCGCCCGCGTCGCTCCATCACATGCAGGGTAATCTCATTCAGATCGAACCGCAGCCGCTGGCTCAGGCGCCGGCCCAGCCTCCAGTCCAGGCCCCTCAGCCCCCTCAGGTGATCCCGGTGATCCCGCCTGCAGTGCTAATAGCTGCAGCCCCAGAAAGACTAGGACCTCCAGAGGCAGGTCACCCCATCATCCTGGGGAGCCAGGCGCCTGGTGAGGCTGCGCCACAGGCTGGCGCCCCCATCGTCGTCCCACCGGCCCGCGGCCTCACCATCAGGGTGGCTAATGTGAACTCTAACCCTCCTGCTCCCACGGCCGCGGTCCCCCACAACGAAGGAGAGGCTCGTCTCATTCTAGCTCCAGCACCGAACCCAGAAAGGGTCAACCCGGCACCCGGCCTGGTCGCGGTGCCTCCTGCACCAGAGGACATTCCCAGAATAGAGGACGCGAGGCCGGGACCCTCTGCACCACACGGGAGGGCGGAGCAGCAGCCCCTCGTGAGAACCCTCATCACTGGTGTTGTGAGTATCACATCTGAGCCGGTTAATATCACGTTTGATGATTTTTGTCCAGACTACATCAACTCTGTGTGTGTCCTCTACAGCTGGATCTGTTCCCAGACATCCAGGAAGCCTATGTAGCAGAACTGATCCAAACCAATAATGTGAAAGACTTGAATGTGTAAGAACCTTTTTCCTTCATATCCAGTAACAGTAACAGCTGATTAACTGAGATTCATTTCATCTATTCGAGGCTCTGCGTTTTTTTATTTATTAGCTCATCTCACCACCAGTTTCTGCAGCTTGTTTGTCGACCTGCTCAGTATTTATGTGCTGTGTTTGTCTGAAATGAGGGTTCATGTTTCTGTGATCATAGACTTGTTACTGATAGATCTCTCTGGTTAATTAACAACCATAATCATGTCGTACAGAGTCAGATTGCAGCTTCCTGCGTGGTCATAGAGTTAACTTTTGTCTGTTAACTTTTATTGTAGCTTAAAGGTCTCTGCCTTTTGTCCTTTCAAGGATTTAGTGGAGAAAAGCGCCTGACTTTAAGAGTTTATTTAAACCCTGAGTGATACTTCTAGATCTGTTGGCAGCGTTTTGACCGGTCGCTTAAACTTTTTCCTCACAGAAAGCAGAACAATAATTAAGTGTACTTTCCATCAGCACATGTGGAATAGGGCAAAGTGCCCCTGTATTCTTTTTGTAGGCTGACCGCTCATTCACAGTCTTCTGTGTTTCCAGTATCTGTAACCTGCTGTTGGAGAACCCAGAGTATCCGAGGAGGGAGACCGCAGCAGCCACAGCAGCACCCACCAGCATCCTACTGGAGTCTGGAGAACCACAGACAGAGGTGAGCGTCTGTTGAAATCACTGACGGTATAAATAACGGACAGCTTGTTCGATACGACGCCCAGCGTTTGGTTAAAACCAGCACAGATTGTAACTCGTTATAACTCGTACTTGTTCTTCTCCCAAGTTCAGGAAAGAACAGTCTCACCTCTCTTTACATCGTTCACAGAAAACAGCAGAGCGAACACAAACAGACTTTCCTCTCTTTTAAACTTGATTATTCAGCTGTTCCCTCCGCCGTCAGAACAATCAGATCAAAGCCTCGCGTGTCAGAATCTCATTTTTCATTCATCTTTTTGATGACGGCTCCAAAGCCGCCTCCGTATCTTGTATCTCCGCCAGGGTGTATTCATGAGTTTGTTTTGGGTCTTTTCAGGTGACGGAGGACCTTTTTGACTACGCCAAACTGGGCACGGTGGGACCGGCAGCTGTGATGCAGGCCGCCGACTTGCTCATGGCAGATTTCAGGATGCTCAGCTGTCAGGACATCAAATGGGCCCTCAACGCTCTGAAGGGACACTATGCAATCACACGCAAGGTACCCATGGTCGTGTTAATACACCGTGCCCCTCGTAGCGAATCTCCCATTTCTTTGCTTTCTTGTTACAAACGTCTCTCCTCGCTCTCTCTCAGGCCTTATGTGAAGCTTTGAAGAAGTGGCAGGATTCAGGCGACCCCTCAGGGAAGAGACGGAGGAGCAGAGCGTCCTCTGAGCGCTGCTACATTGATTTCCATTTTGAGCACGGTGAACAAAACATTCACTTTTATCTGTGTGCCTGTTAAAAATTCTTTCATCTGCCGAAGCTTCAGTAACTGAGTTTGACCACAGAGCTGCAGGATCTTTTTAGGCGCAGTCTGTCTCACTCACCAGTTCCCCTCCGTCCTCCAGGATCAGTGAAGTTTGACAAGAGGATGTACTTTTTGGAGAACGACCGCCGTTACTGCCGGACGTACAACAATCTGGAAGCTTCTCTGCAGAAGGAGCTCTCGTTCTATCAGCAAAAGGCCAAGGAGTGGGCAGAGGTACGAACACACACACACACACAAGTTTTTGTGATGTTTCTACTACTACAACTTCTCGGTTCGACGTTTGTTATAGCTAAGACAGATGAAGAACATTAATGTAAAGAGGAGTGATACACGTGGTGAAAAGTCTCAGTGCTGTTATTCTTTATATCGGCACTCATGGAACGACTGTTGTCCAATCAAATTACTCGTCCAGAAGTTAATGTATTATTAACATGGTTTAGTATAATGTAATATAGTATGAATATATGATGTAGTATAATTAGTAGTAGTAGTACATCAATAAAACATAAAAAGAAAACACCACCACCACTTCGTGTAGTTAAATTATTCAATTGTTTTTACTGTTACACATAGATGTGTGCATGATCCAACATGCGCATCAGCTGAAGATGAATGTGAGTTATGTCATCAGAGAGACGATGTGTCTGTGTGCGACAAACATTTCTGTATCAGTGCGACTTGAACTACTGAAGTAAACATGTAACAGCAAGTCTGTGTTTGTACGGAGAGATAAACGTCGCCTACGCTGCTCCGCTTAACGAGACGTGGCTTCTTTCAGGTGTGAAAGCAGTGAACATAAAACAAAAGTTTGTAAGAATAAAAACATCATCATGGATGTAATATGAAGGAAATGCCTACAGCTAGTCACAATCATTGCTACTAGACTGGTTGGCTTGATAGTCAAAGAATGAGCTCGAGGCTTCATACACATCTGTCACATCAGTCAAACACCGACTGCACAGTGTCACAGTCCCTGAGGCTCCCTTTGTAAACGTCGCTATAGTAGGAAAGTGTCACATAAGTGCAGTTTGTTTACTCCTTTCTCTCTCTCTCTCTCCAGCACGAGGACTTCCTGTTGGCTCTGCAGGTCAACGAGGACGAATACAAGAAGGTAGAACCCCCACACACACACACACACACACCTGTGTAGCATTTATTGGTTATTTAGTGTCAGAATGGTTCCAAGTACACGATACGGCAACGTGACAAAGAGCGACCTCGTTCTTCACATTGTTATCCCCAAAGATCATGAATGCCGATTTAAGATTCTGGTCATGACACGAGATGGTTTGAAACCTGTATTTCCCGACTGTGGTTGGTTTGTAGTTCCCCCGAGGCTGTCCGTAAAATGTAGAAAACTCTAAAAGCCCGTGCGATTGTTTCTGCAGGACGGTCAGCTGATCGAGTGCGGCTGCTGCTACGGAGAGTTCGCGTTTGAGAAGATGACGCAGTGTTCGGACGGCCACCTGTTCTGCAAAGAGTGCCTCGTCAAATACGCTCAGGAGGCAGTGTTCGGCTCCGGAAAGGTACACACACACAAACACACTGCTAATGTTGCCAGACAACTATAAATTAATATTCCTATTTAAAAAAATCAGCGTCTTCCTAAACTGGAGAAAGTCCAAATGTGTTTAAGTAATATTACACGAGAGGCCGTGCTTTAACGTCGATATTGGCACGTCTGACGTGCCAATATCGACGTTAAAGCACGGCCTCTCGTGTATGATTGCGATTACACAACTACCAACTTAAATAACACATCTAAGAAAAAGATATTTATATTTTGGGGCAATTTACTCTCAAAATAAACATTTATTTTTTCACTCCTACTGACCGTATGTATGTTTTTTTGTTTTCCTGCTTCGTCTGTTTTTGTTGACACGCTGCGGTTGATTCAAACGTACGTCGACAGTATTAAAGGTTCAGGGTTTTTTTTACTCTGCACTGAAACGCAGAAGTCGCGTTTATTAATCCGTAACGCTGCGTCGTAAAACGCGGTGACCAGATTTGTCGTGGCAAACACAGAGTTTATTAGGGGCGCCGTATAATCGAACGCAGTCCAATAAAAGCGCTCTGTGATAACTGGTTCATCTCCACGAGGCTGTAGATCGTCACGTTGTTGTCTCGTTATATTTTTACACCAGACTGTTCGCCCCTGATAATCTGCTGCCTCTGTGACTGTTGGCTGCCTGTGAACATACCTGTGCATTTACGTGTGCGTTAATGTGTTGTTGTGTGTTGCAGTCGGAGCTGAGCTGCATGGAGGGGGGCTGCCCGTGCTCCTACCCGGTGTGCGAGCTGGAGAAAGTCCTACCAGAGAACATACTGTGTAAATATTATGAGAGGCAGGCGGAGGAGGCCGTCGCCGCCACCTGTGCTGATGAACTAGTGCGGTACGTGTTTGTGTGTGCGCTCACACCCTGAATGTGTCTTATCAGGACTGTCTACATTCTCTGCCATGTTCACCTTGAAAACAGACTCTCACTACACCGTGTGTTGTTGCTCACCGCCTACAAACTAATTACACTTAATTCATTAATTTTTCAAGTCGCTTTACAAGCAGAAATAAGAAGATTACATTTGTATAGCGCTTCATCTGAAATACTCTAATAATCTCTAATAATAAATGGCTTATAGTGAAGACGTAAACTCACCTCGACCACATCCAACGGTGGCTGATTTTTATTGTCACCCTTAGTTTTTTCGCCTTTTAGACTGAATCAGATTCAAACCTGGTTTCTGGTTTGTTGCCGTGTTCACGTTTTGTAAACAGGCAGCTCAAGGTGGAGAAGGAGGGAAACAACGTCAACTAATCTGGAGACGTTCATCTCAGAGGAAGTAATATTTACCTACGAGCTGAACCATAAATCAACAAGGGAAACGCAGCTCTAATCTCGTCTCACCTGTACAATAACATTCCAGCTGCTCGTCCAGCCTGACCTGCAGAAAGTGACACAATATGTAACATTTATTCATTTTACTGACACTTTTATCCAAAGGGAAACAGTCGAGGTACAGTACAACAAGTACATGTTAGTGCAGCAGTCGTACTAAACGTTGAATAAAACTGCTTTAACGTCACGTCATACAGATTTGTTATAGTTTTGATGTGAGAAACCAGAACTGACTGTGTGCTGAAGTTTAATGTCAGGCTTCTAATGTACTTTGAACTCGGTCTGGAGGAGAAGAGTAATGCCTGTGTTGATTCTTCTCTCTGACTCGTCTTCATCTCTGTAAGTCTGTATCAAACTTTATCGCCGTCACTCCTTAACTCTGACTTCCTCTCCGCCCTTTTCCAGGTGTCCGTTTTGCAACTTCCCAGCCTTGTTGGACAAAGACATGTCTCTGTTCAGCTGTCCCAACCCTCGCTGCCGCAAGGTCAGTCCTGCTTGGTTTTTATTTAGTTGGGCTGTTGTGTTGTTGCCACTGTTCTCTCCCTGCTCACGGCTTCACGGCGTTCAGTCAAATGTAGGTTAATGCTTCGCCTCTGCGTCCTCTGATGTGATCACACATGTCGGAGTTAAATCACGCGAGGCGTCATGAATAATTGAGTCCATGAGTGACGGTAAAAAAACCTGAAAGCTCTTGCGTGAAGCAGCCACATAAATCATCTCGGCGCAGTCCGGACATGAGACGGAGATCAAACTCTGTCAGAGAGAGAGAGAGAGAGAGGGGAAAGATTGATGGATGTTTTTTATGGATGTGATGAAACGGTTCCATCTGGCGAGGTCGCCAACTTTGTCTGCCTCTCTGTTTATCTCCGGGCCTCCTCCCTCTGTCTGAGGAATGCGTGAGGGGAGGCGTCGCTTTGTGTCTGCCAAGGCCGTCACATGGATTCCCGTCTAAAATCTTTGTTATTTGGCAAAAACACACCGACACACACACACAGACATATCTACAATCATATTCTCGCTCTCACCGCACAAACAAAAACACTCCCTTCTTCTCCTCTTGATGCGTCTGACGGACCACCAAAACCTCTCTGTGACTCAAACACACGCTCTCATGTTATCACTACATTCCTGAGATTTGGGTTGTATCAACACACCGGACATTATAAATGTGTACGTTCAACCCGTGTGGGACTAACCGACCTGTAAAAATATGTAAGTAATTTGAAGGAAATTCATCAGTCATCGAGCAAACACGCCTGAAAATGTTCAAGCTTCAGCTTCTTTCTTCTTTTTCTTTGTTTTTTTTGTAGTTGTAGTTTTTTTTTGTCTCAGTTTTTTACTGGGATGTTTCAACAATGATTCCTGGGCGGACAGGTTGAAATACATTTTCTTGTAGTGCAGATACAGTGTGATTAAAGGTATTTATCATCCATCCATGTCACGTCAACCTGTCTGTTTGACTTGTTTATTGTGTATAACTTGTTCTTTAGCTCTTCTTATGTTGCCTTCACGTTGGCCGGGGACCTGAAAATAAATGGACTCAGACTTTTTACACCATGAATCAGCTCAGAAAATATTCGGCTCCACCACAAGGAGGTAGCGTACCACCAGTGCTGCAGTTTCAGTGATACAGTCATGTGTGTGTCATCTGGAGCCGGGCAGTGTGTCACGGCATAGTTGTTGTATTACAGCTCGTTTCCGCTGCAGAACCAGGTGACCAAGAACTTCTTTGAGGAACTTGAACCTCTGATTCGACCAGAGGAACCAGAGACTAAATTTAGTTCCTGTACAAACGTTGCCGGTGATCGTGCACACGCCTGCTTCCTCGGAAAGTTCATCTTCTTTCATAAAATAAGGAAGCACAGGTGTTTCTCACCTACGTACCCCATCAGATCTGTTTCATGACACATTTACATAATTCTCCTGTAGTGGACAGGCGCTCTCTGTCTGTAGTCAGACGTTGTATTTGCCTCTGGCTGCACAGCAGGTTGCCGCGTAAAGGGAAAAATTGATGGCAGAGCGACTCTCAGACAGGAGTGTGATGCGTGTCCATCAGGAGGGCATGTAGGGGATGTGAGCATGAAGTTTGTGGAGCATCGTTCTCTCTACAACCAGCTCCGGAGCAGTCCACAGCACAGAGACCGCTTTCTTAAACAGTTTGTCCTTTATTGTTTTTGGTGTCGCTGCTGCCCACAGAAGATCGCACTTGCAACGACCGACTACAACACCCTGAGGACCTGAGCTTTCTCGAGACATAAAGTCTGCTCTGTCCCTTCCTGTAGACGGCCTCAGAGCAGTCTGTAGTCCTGTAGTCCTCCACCCCTCCGCCTCTTCACCCTCACCTTCTCTCCTAGCTCCACCAACATCCCCCTTCTTGCAGTGTACCTTGATCGTTTCCCTTTGGATCAAAGCGTCCGCTAAATGACTAAATGTAACAACAGTAACATCCCGGAGAGACGAGGCTGTTCCTCCATCCTCCTCCATGTCTGTCCCTTCACCTCTAGGTGGAGCCAGAGGTTCACGGTGGATGGATGCCCGGCTGTGTCGCCGCACAGCTGCACCTCGTTACACGCTCACACACACCCAAAGATACAAAAAAAACAACAAAGTTCAGACGTGCTCCAGATATCCTGAATATTAATCTGCAGATTCAGGCCGACCGTTCGGAGACTGAGTTATGAAATGTTGTTGTTTTGTTAAGTAAGAGTTACAGAATGTTAAAACAACTCGCTTCCTCTTCAGTGTGTGAAGGAATCAGGATGTGAGCCTCTCTGTGGCGGAAACTCCCTCACAAACCCGGCTGTCATCTCAAGAGTTATTGTCAGGCACGCCGGTTCCACCGGCTCCTTTTCATACTCTCTGTCAGCTGCAGACAGCCGTCGTACAGTCGAGGCCTCGCAGCAGCAGCAGAGCTCGAGTCTACAAACAAGGGAGGGGCTTCATTATGTAACTGACACACTTCCCCTGAAAGCCCACCCGGCTTTCTCCAGCAGCGCCGCCTCATTGGCCGGCTGCTCCCCTCGTACTGGGTCCTCACTGGTCGGACACACTTCCTCCAACCGTTTCAAATGTGGTTCAGATCAGGTTTGACCCAGATTTCCCTCCTCCCTCTCTTTTCCTCACCCTCCCCTGCCTCTGTCTGACCTACACACACATATATGTACGCAGACACTAATGTGTTCCACATGTGGTTATGAGGCTGGTTCCTCTCCTTGAATTTAAAATGTAGGCCACTGGCGGGCTGCATCCGTCCCATATGCGATCGCATGTGCTTCATATCAAGCTGCACAGCGCCACTTTATCTCCTCCCGTCCTCCCTGCCCTTTGCTCCGCACTTGATTGCAGCAAAAGCCGCCTCCCTGCACGAACAACAACGCAACACGCACTCCCTGCCTCCCCCCGATCAGAGGCTTGACAGGCTGCTCGCACTGCCTTATAAGGGCTGCTGCAAGATGAGATAGAAAAGGAGAAGGAGAAGAAGAAGAGGTAAGGTACGAATGAGAGAGAGGGAGGAAGGAGATGCTGGGTGGGGGAGGAAGGAGGGTAGGACCCGAGGGAGAGGAGAGACGAGGATGTAGGGACCGAGGTGAAGCAGCAGCTCGACCTTTGTCACGTTTCTAACCACGCCCTCCTCCACGGGGGTTGACTCCGACGTCACTGGGCGTATATTTTTAGCGGCGCTATAAGAGCTCAGGTGTGTTCCTGCTTCTCGACAGCTCGTCAAACAAGTCTCAGACACACACACACACACACACACACACACACTCTTCCTGGTCTGTAGGTGACCACTAGGGGGTGATCTCTCACCGCTCGCCTCTCTCACTCTCTGCCTTTCTCTTTGTGTGATCCGGCTTCTTCTTCTTGACACTTGAGTGGCAGTTCTGCAGCACTTCTCCTCCCTCCTCCTCCTCCTCCTCCTCCTCCTCCTCGTCTTTAACTGAAAAATCACAGACCAAAAGAGAGTTTTCTGCCCGGACACTCCCTCATGAATCAGGCCGTTTTGAAAAACGTCTCTCCGTCAGCCTGAAGCGACTAAACGGGCTCCACGATTCTTTCAGTGACTCTTTTTAGTGTTTCCACCCAAACCGGCTCCGAACGCCAACAAAAACTCTGCCGCCTGCAAAAGCCCAATTTCCCCACCTGCTGGCTGACCTTGCACACAAACACACACACACACAGAGGAGGGTGGAGGCTGTGGAAAGAGGTCACAGGATGGAGAAGGTGTGTGTGTGTGTGTGTGTGTGGCAGATCAGGGGTTCATCATCAGCTCTTCAATATTAGATGAGCGGATTCAAATATTAATGGTGACACCACTTTAGATAAAGGTTAGCGAGGGAGGCGACCCTGACGCACGAATGTCGACACGTCAAAGCAGGTCGGATGTTGGAGGATGGAGTTGCTGTTTCCAGGCAACCAAGCAGCAGCAGCAGCAGCCAGCAAATCACTGTACCCTTGCTGCAGTCTCACACACACACACACACACACACACACACACACACACACACTTGCAGGCAGCCACACCTTGCTCTGCTCTGTCTGTACAAGTCCAAGTCTCCCTGCAGTGGCAGGACAAGCAGCATATAGAGCAGCAGAGGAATATCCCGACCGCAGCACTCGTCTGATTCAGCAGTTAGTGGATGTTAGAGGAGGGGCAGGGATGGACGGATGTGGAAATGTGGGATCATCTCTTGGCATTTGATGACACATCACACAAAGAAAAACCCCAAACATGTAGCAGACAGTCAGTAAACATACGTCCCTCAGCATAAAACATTCGACGTGTTTCATGAACCGTGTATCGTGCAACTAAACTGAAGGATGTTCCCGATCCGAGAAGAGCAAGAGGGCTCAGCAAAATCAATCTTTTTTCACCACCATCATGTCAAAATCCAGCATCGTACCCCGACCCATTTAAACCACCAGAACCAGAACTCTCCTGATCTGCACTCGTCTTCCTGATGTTTCCTGTTTGGAGCCGTGATTGCCGTGATCTTTGAGACGTTAATTTTACCTCCACTCGACTATCTCACGTCACATTTTAGCTCATAACTAATCGTGGATTCATTATGTGACTGTGAATGGACGTGATGGCGTGAGAGGCTGATGTTGAAATGCAAAGATTATATTATTTAAAATTACATTCCAGCGTTATCTTATTTTTGATTTAACTCAAACTGTCGTTAATTTGCTTGATGTGTTTTTAAATCATTCGATTATACCACTTGAGGAGTGTCACGCGCCACCAAGTGGTACACGTACCACAGTTTGAGAACCAGCAGTCTAGCTGATGAGTAGGCAGCTTTCATGGACGTACGCGGGGTCGACATCGCTGCAGGTTTTAGAAACTTCAGTGAGATTTTGTGTCGTGGAGATTCTGATGAAGTGATTTTTGTTTTTTTGTCTTTTTCTTCAGGAGAGCTGCAGGAAGTGTCACGTCCAGTGGAAGCAGCACGTGGGGAAGACGTGCGAGCAGGTCCTGGAGAGGGACGAGATCCGCATGAGGGTGCTCTTGTAAGACAACAAACACGACTACACCACCAGACCTCCACCTCTATCGACACACGTAGCCATCTGTCGGTCTGCTGAGGACATATTTCGAATCTCACACCAGGCCTTTTCAGTGTTAATACTCGACAAAGATCACATTTAACACGAACACACACTTTGTTTTATCGCCTCTGCTCGTCCTCGCTCAAAGAGGACGCTGGGTAAACAGCTCAGTTTTCCCGGACAACACTCCAGGAAGCGGAGAGGCCGGCTGCTTCCTGCGCTCCCAGCCGGCCGTCCCACAGGCAGCACTTCCTGTTTTGAGACGCTCTCAGATCTTCTTAACTTCCTGGTGCTGAAAGAGACAGGAAGTGGTGCCTGGTGGAGAGATCAGTGCAGCATCGGCCTGATGAGTCTAACAGGACGGGTCAGTTAAAGAACCACAAACCCCGGGCCTCTCGTCCCGAACACGAGCACACTGACTGATCCCGAGCATGTTTTGATCTGAGTGTCTGTGGGATGTTCAGGCCGATCGTACGATTTATTCTCGTGTCCCAAAGTCGTGTTGACTTTCTGATAAAAGCGCAGCAAGCAACCGAAACATTTCACAGGACAGCAGTGTGTGTGTGTGTGTGTGTGTGTGTGTGTGTTTGACCCTGACAGGACTTGTGCCAACATGAACCTGAGCTTGCAGACACAATTTCTCATTTCCCGTTAAAAACACACGCCTCCGTCCTTGAGACGCTCAGGAGGTCGTTCATGTAATCATCGACAGCCGCAGAGTCAGCGAGTTCCTGCAGCGTTGTTGTGTCTCCCAGTCGTTCACCTCTAACTTCTCTGTCCACGCAGCGAGGAGCGCATGACGGCAGCGCGGGTGAGGAAGTGTGTCAAGTGCGGGACGGGCCTGGTCAAGTCCGAAGGCTGCAACCGGATGTCGTGTCGCTGCGGCAGCTTCATGTGCTACCTCTGCAGAGAGCCCATCACCGGATACAACCACTTCTGCCAGCACGCCCGCTCGCCGGGCGCTCCCTGCCGACACTGCCGCAAGTGTTCACTGTGGACCGACCCCACGGTAAACTTTCAGAGCAGCACTGTTGAAATTTGTATTTTCCTTTAGAGTGTAATCCCATTTGTTGTGATTATATTACTTCTGATCAAAGTTAGCACGTTGTCCGTAGAGGCTGCTGAGCCTGGTTGCATTGCCCACTCGTCAGCTCCTGTTCTAGCACGACACTGACTCCATTCCCTCTCAGAAAGTGTGAACACTTCCGCTTCCTAGTGGTCCAAATCACCTGTGGTACAAACACTAAACTTTAAGCTCACAGTCCGGACAGCCCAGCTAACAAACTGAGCCAACATGAGCTAACAGCAGCTACAGCTGGCAGCCGTTTACTTCCCTGTCCATCAGGAAACTCTGTAAATCACAGAGAGTTGACATCAGAGGGAAAACCAGAAAACATTTCCTCCATAAAATCTGATCCAGTGTCACCAAAATCAGTGAAATAGTTGGTGGTGTGTGACTTAGTGCCGTGAAGCGTTACGTACTTCTCGTGGGTGATCGTACGCGGAGCACAAAGTTACGAACGATGAATTGCAGAGACACCATTCACCTGATTACGGGATTTAAGGATTTAAAATCTGTTAGTTCATGAGAGAAAAGTTACACAGTGTTGCTTTAAAATGACCTTTATTTTGAAAATCTCAAAGACAGAAGCTGCAGATGTGATAATCAAAGAAGTGTCCTGAGACATGTTTGTGTTCCTCTACACTCATAAACACATCGATTATCGCCCGCTACACTTTGACCCCGACCATCTGACTCGACGGTAGCCCACAGTGACCTGGCCGCAGCATCTCTGGCAACCACAAGAAACAATTAGTCCCCGAGCAGTTAATGAGCTGGAGCTCCTCCAGCAGCTGGCCGAGAGCCGCACCTGAGGGCAGTGCCAAGAAATGGAGAAATACTGGTAACACAGGGCGATCGGAGGGTTGACGAACGGGGTCAGCTGCCTTCTTATTATTATTTTATTTTTCCGCTTGACCTGAAAGTTAGAGAAACACACCATCAGTGGGTTTAATGACAAACTTGCAGCTCCACCCACCGGCAGCTCTGTGAGTCTGGAAACTCAGACTCAGACACAACAAGCCTACAGATAAACCAGCACTGTGCCGGCTAACCAGGCATTACACGGTTAAAGTATAGCCACAGAGCCCACGCACATGGACACGTCGAGGTAAATGGACTGTACTTACAAAGCGCCTTTCTCGTTTCGTGACGCACATTCACACAGCGATGGTGCGGTGTTTGGGGTTCAGTATCTTCGACATAAAGATCGAAGGAGCCGGAGATCGACCCACTCTATCTCTTATGTCACCTGGTTTTCCCAGGCGGTCTCGCATTCAAGTATTTGATGTCTCTCTGAAACTATCGGACACAAATCAAATTAAACTAATTCAACTTATTTTACCTCGACTCAGATGAGTGGAAAAACCTGCGTTTTTTTTCCCACGGTGTTATTAATAGTATTCTTAATAAAGGTAACACTTCTGTTGAAACCTGTGAAGCCGTTATTCCTGTTAATCATGTGACCGTTTGTGCGTTTGTTTGTTTGTTTGTGCAGCAAGACGACGAGCGAATCATCCAGGAGATCCAGAAAGAAGGCGAGGCAGAGCTGAATAAGAAGTCTGCAGGTCGGTACAGAGTGTCACAAACATTTAATTACTCCGTCCCGTTAATCATCTTTGAGTTTTATTTAGCCTGACGTGCTGAGTCATGTCCCCCAGCAGAGAGGCGACATTATTCTTCCTCTCTGCTGCTTCCTCTCCGTCCTTTTTAACCATTATTTATTCAGACAAGTTGGCTGTTTACAGCGCGGAGCGGCAGCTCTTGCAGGGGTGTTTCCTGTGTTTGGTTTGTCTCGATGTGTTTGTGTAAAGTATGCGAGGCAGGCGAGGGCGTGCAGGGGTTAGATCCAAACCTCCCGGGAAGTCTTACAGCGCGTCAACACGCTATCAAAACCCCCGGCTCATTGACGACTTTCCCCGCTTTCTTTCCCTCCCAGATAATTCAGGGAAGAGGGTCGGCCCTCCTCCGGAGCCCATCACCGAAGTCAAACGACCACGCGTGGGTCCGCCCCCCGAGAACCCGCCCAACCCGAACCCCCTGGTGGCGCCTCCTCCTCCTCATCCTCATCCTCTCCCTCAGGCGGTACAAGCTCCCCTCTTTGTGCCTCCACGCGCCCGCTTTGCGCCGGCTCTTCCGCAGGGCCGGATGTACCACCAGGTGATCATGCCCCGGCTGCCTCCGGCCCCTTACGTACCCCCTTTACAGCACCTGCCCCCTCTGAACAACAATAACAACAACAACAACAACCACCACCACCACCCTCACCACCACCACCACCACAACCCTCCCATCAACCCTCATCACCACAACATGGACGTCATGGACATGCCCATGCACTACGGACCACAGCACCGTTACTACAGACGCTTCTAACACACCCTGTGACAAAGTGTGTCGATCCACGCTCGCTCACCGCAGCTGTGCTTCTCATCTCAGAGCTGTTTTTAAAATCTGATCACAGTTTTTTACTCCGTCTGGTATCGAATCTAAGTTTATGTCCTGCGACTCGACGCATTCTTTTTGTGTCTCGGGCGAGAAAAACACCCCGAAATGAGAAGTACGACTGCGAAGAAAAGACACTTTGCCTTCTGCCGCTGAACTTGATAATAAAGTGGATTCTCACGTTACGTTGCTCCTTTTTTTTTTCTCCTCTCTCTGTTTTAAATGTTGAGGGTGAACGGCATAGATGAGACGATTTATTTCCGGGTTTATACAGATATTTTTGAGTACATAATTGATAAAAGAAGAAAAAACAATTAGCATTCCCTTCTGTATCTTTTGTGTAACGTGTGAGACGCACAGTTTTCTAATAAAGTTTTCAGTTCACGTTTGTTTGACTTCAAACTTTCATGTTTTTCGTCTGTATCTCCTCCTCCTCCTCCTCCTCCTCCTCTTGTCTGTCCTGCAGAAGAAAAAGGGGCTGACTCATGATAACTGAGCCCCCGAGGCTGTGCACCAATCACATGACAGAGCGGGTGCTTTCCACCAATCGTGGCGTAGAGACAGCTGTTAGAGAGACAGAGAGAGAGAGGACTTCTTTGTTCAGCCAAGTGTGCTGAGACTGTGACAAATCATTTTGCTTCACTCACGGCTTCTTGTTTCTGCACGCAGACGATGAAAGTAGCCTCCGTTTTAGCCCGGGGGTCCTAATGGTTTTAGTCACGGGTGCTGTGAGACAGACTGCGTCCAGAATTAGACTTTAATCAGAGTCGTCTTGTAGCAGCAGCCAAATTGTCATGAATGAAATATCGTATGTTGTGTTGAACAAAGGCACACGAGGACGTGTCGGAGCTTCCATGCAGCAGCTTATAACTGTGTACTTCTGACCTCTGAGGCAAAGAGACTAAATATAGACTCAAATGTGTGACTTATATTTTATATATGTTCTAATCCTGGCGGCGTTCGTTGTTATACTGAAGCTTGACTGAAGGTTGGTGGAAAACAGGAGCTTGTTTATACAACTACAACAGCAGAAGTCGAAGGTAACCGAGTCAGACTTCACTGCTGTGAAACAATCAGGAAATATTTTTTTATTTCACTGATTAATCGACTTAATTGATAGCGGCGCTCACTCACTCTCATTCACTGTCTTTGTCGCTCAACCACTGCCTGCTCGCTCTCTCTCTCTCAAACTATTTAACCAGTTATTATTAATTAATCTGACTTGAGTGATCTATAAAATGTCCAAACGGACATCTTCAAATGTCTCGTTTTGTCCGACCAGCTGACTTCTGACTTTTACATTAGAGCCTACATTTCCAACAATGCAAGGCTACTGTGTCTTTTATTTAACCCCCTGCCTGGTAATATTAATGTTTTTCCAAACTCTGGTGGCGTAAACCCACATCTGCACTTCTTACCACATCACTATGACCTCAGACTCGACCACAGCTGACTACCAACGCTGCCCACAATGAATAAAATGACCCTAATGTCTAAAACATTAGCGTTTCAGTGCGTGAGACTCCCATGATCACTATAAACATGACGGCTGCTCAGCTGATAAGCCCTGACCTCGACCCGTGACCCGTCACCCTCACACCGTATTATAATCTGTCTCTGTCTTGACGACACCCCGGGGCCCACCAGTCGAGTGCGTGGGTCATGGATTACAGTCGGATGGTATTAAAGTATTATCTGCTAATGACTCATTTATCTCAAAGAACAAAGGAGCGGCTAAAGAGACGTGAAAAGACTCAATAAAGGAGATTTATGACAAAGCAGAGCTGTCAGTCATTAGAGGTCCAACGCTCAGAGACGTAATCCTGCTGTTTATATCAAAGTAATCGACAATCACGCTGACGGGGAGCAGAGCCTGTGTCGTGCCAGAACAGGAGCTGAGCAATCATAGGTTATATAATCAGAACAAATACCACAGTGGGATTACATTTTGAAACTGGGGGCGCTCGAGCACAAATTTCTATGCAAATAATATGTTGATTTGTTTGGTATTGAACAATATTGATATTAATATAAAATGGCATATACTGACCGCCTAACTGCTTCTTTATCTCTGTTGTTCAGGCTTTCGTGCAGTAAGTAAATCCCATTTAATTGTCATTGTGTGAAACGTGGCCTCTTATCAGCCTCGACATTTAAATCGGTCACTAAAATAACAGCTCTCCATTCAGGCTGCTGACAAACAAACGCTCAGGTCTTTCGGGGGAATCTCGTGGGAGCCTGGCGTCCCTGAAATGTTCTGAAAATATGAACCAGACGTGACCTGCGTATCTGATGGCACACCTGAGACGGTCAAATACCAACTTCTGCCTGCAGCTTCCTGTTTTTCTGGATTCATGTTTCAATGTGACTGTAACACACACACGTTTTTACATCATCTGTGGTGACCGAGGCAACCTTCACACATCGTCTGTGTGTTTGTGTTTGTGTGTACATGCACATTAAAGCTCTCTTCTGCTGCCTCGTCCACAAGGACTGCTCGTGTCTGGCGGCATTCACTCCCCAGACGATTTCTGCTGCTCCACCTCCGCCGGCGATGTTTGGATCTGTTATTGTTTGTGTGTATCTTTAATGAGTGTGTGTATTTTTAATGAGCCTGAGCTTTTACAGCTGTTCCCTCAGTACAGCTGCCTTTGTATGATGTTCCATACCTGCCGACTATTGTGGTTAAACAATGATGTACTCCCACGTTGCTTCAAAAAACAGTTTGTATCTCAGTTGAGCTGCCTGTAAAAACCCAGTTCTCACCTAAAGGCACCATTTCAGTCGTTTCTAAATCAAATGGACTTCCTGTCCCTGCAAACACTAACCCACCAGGAAATCTAACATCTGGATTAACTCCAAAATCATTCGCCTGAGGCTCACCTGGAACCCAAATGTCACCAAAATCCATTTCTACTTTCTTTTTTCAGATGTCCTACTGACAAAGATGTATTTTTTTTAGGTTTTCTAGCTGGTTGATTGATCCACTATAAACTAAATCATGTTGATGTCACACTGACTTGTAATCAGGTGAACTAAGTCACACACCACTAACTATTTCAGAGAAACTGGATCATATTATATGGAGAAAATGTTTTCTGGTTTTCCTTCTGATGTCTGCTCCGCCTCAACTCTCTCTATGATTTACAGAGTTTCCTGATGAACAGTGAAGTAAACTGCTGCTAACTTTGGGTTGAGGTTTTCATGGGAATGCTAGCACACAGTGTTGTGCTAGAACAGGAGCTGGGTATGTGGGCAATGTAACCGGGCTCAGCAGCCTCTATGGACATGATGACGGAGGTCGAAAGACAGGAGAGGACGCTGACGGAGGAAGCTAAGAAGAGAAAACGAGAGAGTGAACGAGCATGAAGCTGCCGGACGAGAGTAAATCTGACGGACTTTCAGTCGTTGGTGAAATAAAAAGCTGAAAGACAGACGCCGAGCTGACTGCTGTGTGTTGTACTTGCTTGATGTCTGGCTAGTTTTTGATCATGAGTACAGCTGTCCATATTTACCACAGTGGGATCACGGAGGTCTGCGTTGAACGCTTGCCTCTGATAGCTGATTTGTCATAGTGAGTCAACCTGCTATTCATCCTGTACAGACCCATGCTGCTCCTTCATACCCACTAAAGAGATTACCGGCTGACCCACTGACCCACTGACTCGCAGTGCCGGCCCACGTGACGGTTGGAAAAATAAATGGGGTGGACGTAGATTTGATTAGAGCGAGGAGAGCCGGTGGATGAATCCTCTGCAGGCGAGGAAGGAAGAGGATGAAGATTTGAGGTCGCTCAGCAGAACTCGGCCTTGTGCTGTTTCCTCAATGAGGAGGTCTTTACTGATCAAAGGCCTCCTCCTCCTCCTCCTCCTCCTCCTCCTAAGCTCTGTGCACCCCCTTCAAACCACCTCAATAGCTCCTGCATTTTTTTTTTTACATTTTCCGGCCCTGACGACGCTCGCCTCTCTCAGCTTCTATCTAGCAGCTGGTGTTTCCATAGTAACGAGGGGATCGGGTTGGAGGTGTAGCAGGGGGTGGTGGTGGTGGTGGAGGAGACGGCGGCCATTTCGCACACACAGCCCCTCCTCCTCCTCCTCCTCCTCCCTCCCCCCATCATTTTTCCGAGCTAAAAGGGCCAGCTCTCTGACACTTTTACCCACAAACCACTGCTCCCATTTCTGGGATCTGGGTCATATTTTTGAGTGACTCATCCTTCGAGAGAGAGAGAGAGAGAGAGAGAGAGAGAGAGAGAGAGAGGAAAAAGCAGTGGGAGAGAGAACGGGCATGAGGGATCGAGCGATTAATGGGAAGAGATGGTTAAAGCAGGCACAGAGGGGGGATTAGGTGGAGCATGAGGCAGCAGAGGGGTGGAGATTAAATGGAGGAGGTGGTGTGTGTTTGTTTTGCCATGTTGGGTGTTCCTCTGGGATCTGCAAGCCTGATGTGTGTGTGTGTGTGTGTGTGTGTGTGGAGGCTGGTGGGGGGTTAGAGACCTGCTCCCTGCTCTGGAGGCTCCATCACTACATTACCACCCTGGATGGTGTTCATGTGTGTGTGAATCTTTGAAGGGGGGGTTGCCCTTTCTCTGCACCAGAATAAATGTTTCGACACAAAGGCTCTATTCAGCAGACAGGAACAAGTGTGTGTGTGTGTGTGTGTGTGTGTGTGTGTGTTTCCATATATACATGTGGGACAGCACATGGAGCTGCTGTGGTCACAAACTGGCAGGAGACCAAAGATGAAGCAACTCAATTATATATATGAGAAACAAAGCAGAAAAAAGCTCCAAGAAATCTGTATTTTTGTGATTTCTGCACCGTCAGTTTCAGAGTGTAAGCACGCTGTGGTAAATACGGGCCGCTGTACGCGTGTATTCGTTATGATTTTGATCAAAAACTAGTGAATCAATATCAAGCAAGGTCCAACAGCAAGAAGACCAACTCAGCATCTGTTTATTTCCATTTATTTTTGATCTTTTCATCTCTGTCATTATGTCCATAGAGGCTGCTGAGCTTGGTTATATTGCTCTGCTTACCCAGCTCCTGTTCTGGCACGACACTGGCTCCATTCACCAGCATTCACCTAAAAAAATCTCTTCTTCCCGGTGGTCCAAAACTAAACTACCAACCAACCCAACATTTCTTCTGAGACCAATGGGCATGTCACACTACATTTATTTCTCTTGTAGTGCCAAGACCGACAATAAAACATCCATTTAAACGATCTTAACCTTTATTTCCAAGTCTTTTTCACAGATCGTCAACCTGTAAAGAGTGCTACATTTGAATTTGAAAGAGTGAACATCAGGTTCTGAGTGAAACAAGGACAAAAAGACTCGCAGCGTTCCAAATCCCAGTTTTATTGGTCGTTGGATTTCAGGTGAACCAATGGCACGAGAGAGAGAGAGAAGAGAAGAGAGAGATTAATCCACAATATCAAAAAAATTATACAAAATAATAATACAAAAAGAAGTTCCAGTTATACAAAGCAAAGATGTGGACTTTAATTCTTATTTTAAATTTTCCTACTGCCCAAAAACTCAAGAGTAAGGCACAGTCATTACCACATGTTTACCCTTCCACATCCGTTTGTCTAAGCCTCACGGTTACCTTGGAGACGCGGTTTCTCCAAGGATAACCGCTCCTTTTATTCGCTTACCCTTCATTCAAACACAAAAAAAAAAAAGTCGAAACTTCAGAGAGAAAACACTGAACTGACTCCATGAGGAGCTGGCTACAATCAATGATTGGTTTCTATATACTGAGTGATTGATTGCGATGACGGGTGGAAGAGCCCAAAAACACAGGGCTCGCTGCCAACACGATCCTTTGTAAAATAACTATTTATGCTTAATATGTCATGGATAAAGCCGAAGGGTAGAGGATGAAAAAGGGTAATGTGCTACATGACTGCAAAACAGTTAAAGAGACAACAAATTCAAAAGTTTCTTTACTTAAACTAACTTTTCCAAACCTTCACTGACAAGTTAGGAACAGAAAAATCCAACAAAAATCAAAACACAATTTGGTCATTTCTCATTGAAAACGGCCGTCTGGATACGTCAGACAAATTAAAATGAAATAAAAATAAAAGTTTAGGCTAGTAACTCGCAGCCATTTCGGTTATAAGACAAGGCTCTCAAGGGTTAAGGGCGCACAGTATCTAGAGATGTTTGATGGGATTTTATAATACTTATTTTACCGTTTCGTGAGTTTTTATAGGAGTTAGTAGCACCAGGTTCCAGTTACAGGTGTGTGAGATGATTTTGAATCCAGTTATTAAAAGGTTTGGTCTCGATAAAGGCTGAGGTGTGAAGTTTGGTCGGAGGATTCAAAGAGCAGCTTTCAAAAAAAAAAAAAAAAAAACAACGCCTTCCCATGATAATGTCTGTGCCTTGGACATAGAAAAAGAAATTTATCTTCCAGTTACAGGTGAGTGCAGTAACCTTTTTTTTTTTTTTAAATCTTTAAACATTCTCGGGACAAATAGGTTCAAACGTGCGTAGGAGGGGAAAGGTGGGTGAGAGAGTGTTAACTTCCTACATCCTTCCTCCAAACACAGCTAGAGAACAACACAGGAAACTGGTTTAACATTTGAATATTTTTTTACATTTGAGATGAGGAAAACCCGTCAGTTAGACTATTTTTCGATATCTTTATCCGCTCCAGTTATACCACATAGTCATCACACACACAGGCGACGAGGCCCGCTCATGGAAAACAAACATACTTAGACCCGGTCTGATCTTGTTTCTACACGACCCAACAAAAACAGACCCCGTGTTAAACAGCTGACAGGAAAGCAGCTGATGTAGATGTTATCCAGTTATCCTGTGGATTAGATCAGGTAGAAACAGATCTTAGCAGACCGCGTCGGATACCATAAATACTGCCACCATGTGCTGCTCACACAGACAATAGAGACGAGTAGAAAAGATGAGGGGGGGGTTAACTCAAAGATGAGGAGGATGATGAGGGTGGTGGTGGTCTTTAACGGTGGCGCTCTGCTCTGCTCCCCAATCGTAAGGCGAGGGGACGAGGGAGTAATGAGTGACGGGGTTGAGCAGCGAAACCAGATCGGAGCAGGAAACAAAACAAAAGTGCACAGCCCCCACGGTAACTATGGCAACAGATAAAGGTCGGCGCTGCAGAGCAGAGCTGGGAGAAAAAAGGAGGGAGGACGGAAAGGATAAACGGGGAAGGAAAAGGGAGCGTCCCCTTCTTCTTCTATCCTTCCTGTTCTCTCTGTGCAGTTTATCAACATGTAAAGTCATAAGTACAGGATATACTATGAGGGATGGGAGGGAAGGTGGAGACGGGGGTAGGTAGATGGATGGACGGGTGGTGCTGCGACCGCAATCCACGCTCTTCTTCCCCCTTCAGTACTCCCACAGTGTGGCGGTCTCCAGGTCGTCGGCGTTGGCCTTCAGGACGCCGGCGTGGTCGCCCCGGAGGTACTTGCTGTCGGCGGCGTGGCGGATGGCCAGCTTGTTGTAGTCGCAGAACTCGAAGAGGAAGTCGACGGGCGTGTCGCTGCTGCTCACCACAGACTGCTCGTTTCCCACCATCCAGTATTTACCCGTCGAGTCTGCGGGAGGGAGGGAGAGGATGGAGGTGTCATGTGGCAGAGAACAAAAAGGTTTGGCTTTGTTTAAACGACATAATGTGAAGGAAATTACCCGGATCAAATCCCTTTTATTGGCACTCAAGTAAATCCGTAATGAAAATCCCACAAAGATTAAATGATTTAATCCCTTGTATGCCTGCAGGAGGTCCTCTGGATAAGCAGTACCTTTCTGTCTGCGCAGCCGACACCACCGTCTATGAACTGACCTTGCAGACTGTAGGCGCCGTCTCTGAACTCCAGGGTGAAGTAGTCGTAGGAGGAGCGGTTGGAGTCCAGCGTCCCCGTCACCTTCCTGCAGCCGATGAAGCCGTGCTCGCCGCGCAGCACGATGATCGGGCGGTTGATCAGCTTCATGATGAACTCCTCGGACTCACCTGGAGGCAGATGTGACATGGTTACCGGGAAGGTCATGAAAGGTTGAACGGTTCAATCACACGAAAACACCAAAATCTGCAGCTCGTGCATTAAACTGCTCGAGCTCAGAGTGCTGAGTGTTCACAGAGCCTCATTAAAGATGCATGCAGAGCAACTTGGCTTCAAACGTGCCCCTAAAAAAAAAACGACAGCTCCTTCATCAGCACCAAGTGCAAGCTTCAGCTTTGATCTGCCAATGCCATCACAAAACCCACTCTTCTCTTGTAAAGATAAATCTAAACTCTATCATTATTTCCAGGTCTTTTACATGACTAGGCTTTATTTTTTGTATTTTTCCAACACCAATCTTCAGGTTTGTCCATGAAGTGAGGAGGAGACCAAGATCTAGACCTGGATCCAAATGCCGGGAGCGGGAAAGACGTTGGAAACTATGTCTGTTATCGCAGGGAACGATAAGATGGAGGATCTAAATGATGCAAACCAGGCTACAGAGGGAGTATGGAGAGCGTACGCGTCACATTTCCCACCGAAATGTGGAAATATTCAAGTAGTTTCATGTCTTGGCGTCATATCGCAGGATCTGCACACTCAGGAGACTTTCTCATGCTGTTTATGATCAACATGATTAATTTAAAACAAGAAACATGGCAGAGGAACAAAAAAAAAAAAAAAAACTGAAAGAGTAAACAGCTCCGTTCAAATGTTACGAAACAGAACCGCTGCCTGCTCAGAGGTTCTGGATCCTTTTGAAGCCCAGAAACAAGCTGGAACATCCAGTCCATGATTTAGTATCCTGTACTCTCCCCCCCTTCCCGTTCCTTCTATCGCTGCTGAAAAATAAGTCTGTTAGCCAACTTGTCACTGTCTCAACAGCTGAATCAACAAATCTCACTGACCGGCAGAGTCGATGGTGGCTGCTAGCTGGCCATTTTTCTTGGCGGCGACGTATTTCCCATTAGCAGCCCGGAGAGTCAGCCTCTTCCCACGCCATTCAATGTCAAAGTAGCAATTAGCCGACCTACAGAGAGAGAGAGAGACAGGGAGGGAGAAAGTGAAAGGCATTGAGAGGTGAGGAGGATGATTAAATTTACATGGCGGTTAGATATCCAGTAGCTCTTGCGTGAGTTTACACCCAGCTGCTTTATCCAGAACTTAAGTAATTGTTGGGTAATTGGATAGTTGGGCTCAGGGTGGACGGATAAGCTTCACTTGTAGTCCTTGGTTAAGTCAAGTAGCTGGTTAATCCTCTTCTCCTGGCACAAAGGGAGGTTTTATTTGCTTACTGCAACATTCTGGGTTTGTTTCCCCCCCCTGTGTGAGTTTTTATTAAAAGAAGCTCTGAAACATTCCCTAAATGTTTCCTCAGAACCACAAACGGACATTTCTGTGGTTTAATCAGCGAGGTTGAACCGAGTCGACTCTCAAGAATGCGACGGAGGAATTTGAGCTTCCTGCGGAGAGCTCTGCAGAGTGTCGATGTTTGCACTTATCTTAAAAAAAACAGAGAGGAGTCTACCTCTGATAAGACTCAGGACACTTCTTTGACCATCACATCTGCAGCTCCTGTCTTTGAGATTTCCAAAATAAAAGGTCATTTTAAAGCAACATTTTGTAACTTTTCCACCATAAACTAACAGATTTTAAATCATGTTGATGTCACTGTGACTTGTAATCAGGTGAATGGTGTCTCTGTCATTCGTACGTCTGTTCTCACACTATGTAACTTTGTGCTCCGGGTACGATCACCCACGAGAAGTACGTTCGCTTCACGGCACTAAGTCACACACCACCAACTATTTCACTGATTTTGGTGAAACTGGATCATATTTTATGGAGAAAATGTTTTGTCCTCCGGCTGCTCCATCTCAACTCTTCGTGATTTACAAAGTTTCCTGATGGACAGTGAAGTAAACTGCTGCCAGCTGTAGCTGCTGTAATGTTAGCGGAGCTTGTGTCATGCCAGAACAGGAGCTGAGCAATGAGCAGCCTCTATAGACATAATGACTGAAGAGGACTTTAATGGAGGAAGCTAAGAAGAGAAAATCAGAGAGTGAGCGAGCAAGAGTAAATGTGGGTCTGACTTTTAGTGGTTGGTGAAACAAAAGGCTGAAAGACAGACGCCGAGCTGGGCTGACTGCTGTTGGACTAGTCAGTAACATTAGCTGCTGCTGTGTCTTGTATTGTTGACCTTGTTTGATGTTTATCCGTGAGCAAACAGTCTAAATAAGTATTTACACTCGGAAACCGGGGGCACTAAATCACAAAAAGTACTACGCATGAAATGTTGTTTTAACACATAAGTACCCTACTCAGTACTCGAGGGTGTCTGGACTCCTGCATCTGTTCGAGGGCGCTCACAGTGAAATCATCCAGGAGCACAAAGTGGGGGTCGAGGGGTCAAAGGTCAGGGGTTAACAGAAAGCACTCTGGCCGGACAGAACCGCTGCACATTAAAGGAAATCACTCTCTACAGGTTGAGGTCGTGCACAGATGCACTTAATCTCCCACCAACATGCTACAGCCATGACCGGAGATCACTCAGTCTTCACCTCCCACACGTCATCCACCCCCCTCATCAGTAAACACACATATCAGAGCTCAGATGACGGAGCAGTATCGGGTTTCCTCGATCGCTGCGCCTCTGCTTGGTGAACAGATTGGAGCAGGTGTGGTCGTGGTGTGTCATGCTTACTTGGTGGAGGCGGTGCACTGCAGCCCGCCGTTCGCAGTCAGGGTCCAGTATTTCCCAGCGGCGGTTCGGAACGCACACTTCCTGTTCTCACGGCAAATCTCCACCTGGAAGACCTCCTGGTCGCCCTCCTCGTCCTGATTGGCTGACAGGTCCATGCCTGTGTGTGTGTGTGGGGGGGGAGATCAGATGATGAGTGGGTCAGTCATGTATGACACACACACACACACGAAGGCTGTAAATAGCCGCAGATTATGACTGTTAACCAGCAGTCCAGATGCAAACACACACACATCCTTTGGTCGGGATCAGACAGGCTAAATGAGCAACATCAGACGACTCGGCTTAGTGAAGGATTTCACACAGCTGTGCACACACACACACACAAACACACACATGCATCTGTCATAGCACAGACAGTTCAAAGGATTAGTCGTCATGGTGGACGGTCACAAAACAGAAGTAAACCCACAAGGACACGTCACTGACTAAACCATGCTAAAGGCTTGTGGAAGTTTTAAATCAATTAATTAACATTATTTGCTGATTGTTTGTTTATTACTTTATTAGGAACAAGATCGTCACAGACGTCTTGTTTGAACAATCAGACTTCGTTTAGTCCGCCTCAGGTCCACCGATGATCCATGACTTTGACGATATTTAGATTAAATGGGTGATTTGGATATTTTAACATGGGGACTTATGGAGACTGACTCACTGCTGTAGCCAACCTTAAGGTGGACGTCTGAGGATGAACTGCAGTTTTTTGGGCACAGCTAAATTTATCAGTTTGTGGGTGATCCTGACGGATCTGAGCTCACGGAGCTAAACGACAAGCACAAACTTTCCTACAGTTTAAAATTTAAATTATTTCTGTAGAGTGAAATTTGTGTCACTGTCTGATAGTCTTCCTTTTTGTGGATATAAAAACGGCCCCAAATTTTACATGCTGCACCTTTAAAATGGGGAAACTTTGTTGCACCGTTCCTTCAACTTCAACATTTAAAGTACATTCAAGAATGTAATTTAGATAAATGAAAGCACGACTTGAAAGTAATCCAAAGTCTGATCTTTTCGGAAATTGATTAATTATTGCCTTTTTTCTTTCAGTAAAACAAATTTGAAAAATAAACCTTGAAGTGAAATTAACTTATTTTAGAATGAAAAACAAATATTTATAGAGTTTTTATATTATAATGCAAAACAAATACGGTAGTTTAAGGCAGATTTTCACTCGTTTTTAATGTTTTCAACGTGACTACTGCAGCCGGTTGAGTCTCCAAGGGAAGAAGAAGAAACATGGAAAAAATGAGATGAAGTGGGGGGAGGGTGTCACACATGAAAAAGGGAGACGGATGGAGAACACATGAGCGCGCCGGTTTGTTCTCTCAAACATCTCTCTGTCTCGCTCTCTGCACACATTTACATAGCGGTCCAACAGACAGTCCATCTCACTGTCTGTGCAGCCCTCGAGATATAGGTCCGTCCACGCCGTGACCTCGTCCTATACAATAGCACGCATTGTGCTGCATGAAGTGCGTGTGATGTGGAGCGGCACACTGGACGTTTGTGTATGTTTTCATCCTATAGTTAATTCATGTTTGTTTACCAGCTCTGAAGTGCATTAGTGGGGTTGATGTGGTTTTAATGAGGTCTGGCATTGTATATGCACGCTAGCCTTTTGGACTACAGATCTGTGGCTAGAGCCGCACATGTTATTTATATCACTTTGATTATGGATTTAATCATTTTTATTGACGTCTTCAAATTGTTTCCTCGTGTTTGACCTGCAAAAATTCATATGACAGACAAAAACAACAACAAATCCTCTTACTCCAGAAGCTAAAACCAGATTTGACTCATCAGCCGGTCTGTCCATCACCAGACTCAAATATTTCAACAAATACTGGATGGCACAGATATTCATGGTGTCAAGAGGATGAACCCTGATGACTTTAATCCCTGTTGGGCAGCTACGATATTTTTTCGAAGTCAACTGGAGGAGTCTCTGGCTCTCAGCCACGCTCCCCAGTCTAAAACTTTTCATACAGTCTGTAAAAGTTTCACAATATTCCCACAACACAACTGTTCACCTCCAACCGAAGCCAGAAACGTACTTTGTATTTAATGTAAGTATTACGTAACGTGTCAGTCACAAAAGAGTTACTGCTTCTCATTTTGTCCTCTCTCCTGTCGAGCGCTCGCCCGAGTCAACTCAGGAACTCTGGCCTCTGTGGACAGATTGAATTTCTGCAGAAAAATGTGGGGATGCACACGTACGAACACAGCACACACACACACACACACACTGATGATTGAGAGGGAAAATATAACTGACCATAATGAGAACCACATGGCGTGGAGTGTGTGTCGGGGAGGTGGAGAGGGTGGTCGAAGAAGATGAAATGTAAGTTTAAGCTGCGACAGACAAGGAGAGGGTTTGAAGGAAAACATTAGAGGAGGAGAAATGAGGAGAGAAGAGGGTCAGACTCCGCTCGACTCCACGATCATCCGTCACTTTACTGAGCTCGGCTCTAATCCTCGCGGCTTCCTCTTTCGGCCGACATGGGCGCTCAGGACAGTAGCACAGGAGAGCGCATTTATCACAGAAGCAGGAGAGAGAGCGTAAAACATCTGCTGGATGTTTCTGACCACAAGAAACTTATAGCGGGATTACAAACTCACCGACGTCATGAATGCTACATAATCTCTGGTGGCTAATGCATTATGAAAAACCTGATTATTCATATATGG
Source organism: Larimichthys crocea (assembly GCF_000972845.2). Lineage (NCBI taxonomy): Eukaryota > Metazoa > Chordata > Actinopteri > Sciaenidae > Larimichthys > Larimichthys crocea. The sequence continues at coordinate 2,361,260 of NC_040022.1, forward strand.
GAGTATTTATATATTCAAATGTTACCAGTATCAGTCCAAATTCCAATAATCAACAGCACAAAGTTAACCTTAATTTATCTAAGCTAACTGGCTTCATATTTACCTTACAGACACAAGAGTGTTATAGATAATTTTGTGTGACTTTCGGCAAGGACAATAAGAATGCTGATGGGGAGGGGAGCCGATGTCGTGCCAGAACAGGAGCTCGGCTCAAAAAAAGGACGAAAAACGCCAAAGAGGACCTTAACGGAGGAAGCTGAGAAAAGGAGAGAGTGGCCGAGCGAGAAGCTGAAGTAGAAATACCACTAACCCACCTTAAAATTTTATAATTTGTTCAGGACTCAAAGTAGAGATCCATTTGTCTCACGTCAAACATTTCTTTTCTGTTTCTGGCATGAAAGTTCGATGTCGACAGCATCGGCTTTTGTGGAGTTTAGTCTAAAAATATCCAACAACATTTACTCTGCATGTCGGTTCAGTTTCGGGAAAAATATGAAAATGAAGGAGCGAACAAAAACACTTTACATGTTTAACTGTGGACTGAATAACTCTGTTCTACCACTGACTGGATTTGAATAGATTAATCCCCCCAAAAAATTTATCTCATTTGAATTTAAGATGGACGTTTTTGTTGCCGACAGAGAGCCAACATAAACCTGAATGTTTCAAGGAAATTGGGAGATTTGACTGCAGTCAAATATCTCATTTATAATCGCTGTTGTGAATAGAAGGAAATGTTTCTCTTCGCTTCACAGGGAAAGGAAAATAATGATGGGTACACACACAGAACATAAACATACAAGACTGATGGAGACAAAACACTCACCCTGTGGCCTGAAGAGCCTCAGCCGTGAGCCAGAGAGGGAGGCCGAGGCCGAGGCTGCCTGTCAGGCTTCATCTGTGAGCTATGTGAAGCTCACAGGGTTAAAGGAGGAGGAGGGACGAGGGTCTTGCACTTACACACATATACTCCTCAAAAACCACACCAAAAGAAGTGACCACACATCCAGAATCCACCCAAACCACACCAAACACACACACACAACCCCTCTATCTTTTCCGTCCACCCCACCCACCGCATTCAGCCTGATGGCGGCAGGCACAGATTGTTGGCCCCGGTTACTGTGAGCCAGCAGAGAGCGAGAGGCCTGCTGCTGTGAACGCTTGCGATTGTATAGAGTGTAATTGTGTGTGTGTGTTTATGTGCGTCTCCTATTGTTTAAGGAGCAGGCCTGACCGAGGAGGCGACCAGCTGGAGCACAAACAGGGGAGCCAGATCATCGGCCTTTGTTCAGTACAAACGGGCAAGCCAGCCAGCCCACACACCGAATACTGTGCTGACTGTAACACCGGTGCTCATACAGTACGGTCACATATTTCCTCTGACAAATGCAAAATAAATAAACAAGGTCAGGCAGCTGTCGCTCTCTCAGCTTTGGGTGATAGTTGGATCACGGCTTGGTTTATTTGCATAAATTCTAGGACTTCCTCATGACAGATTTCTTCCGATACGTGCACCTAAGAACAACAAAACTTATAAAATCCATCTCAATATAAAGGTTTATAACAGAAATACCAACAGGGAATAATCAGGAATCATATATTTGTGTGTGAAACGCTAAAACTGAAGGGCATTAGTGTGGAGACACACCCAGAGAGGAGCTGAATGACACACTGGAGACCAGCTGAAGCCTAACCTATAATAAAGTAGGAGAGGTTCCCTGGTGCTCCCTTGGCACGCTCGAAAACACACAAACATACTGCCTATAAACACATTACCAAGGATGCATACAATGACTGCATCCCTTCTTTTGATTTCCTATTGGATGAGTGTGTGTTGTAGACAAAGCAAATCATCACCCTTTACCCTGGAGGGATTAATACACACCAGCCAAGGTCGGAGTTGTCTCATTTCCTGCCAGTGAGGTTGGTGGAGGGGGCGGGTTGAAGGATACAGAAAGGGTGTCAGGGTCTGAATCATGGCCAGACACAACATGGAGTCACAGTCTTTTTCTTTCACCACACACACAAACGACACAATACACGATTCAAAGTCTGATTATAGCTGTGATTTGACGTGATGACTGCTTTTCAACAGTTTTCAGAGCCTCAAAAAAAAAATCACAGCCTGTCAGCCCTCCTCAGATTATAGTGAACGGGAGCTCTGAGACCAGCCTAAACTGTGTAACATGAAGTCTGAATGACTGCATACTTGGAGCTGGTTCATCTGAACAAAAAGGGACTGTTTTAAGCTACAAAAGTAAAAATAAAATTCAGCTCATATGAGATGAGAGAATTATGAATAACCCTCATGTCAGTACAGTTAGCTTAGCATAGCACAAAGACTGGAAACAAGTGGAAATAGTTTGCCTTGCTGTGTCCAAACAAAAATCACTGAACACATTTTTCTTGTTTTAATCTGAAAACAAAAGATTTGTGCGTTTTTATTGGGGGTTTATGTGCTGGACTATTTCTTGGCCGGGTGTAGTGACTTGCTGAACAGAAGGAAATCATTACCCCCGTCCAAGAAACAGTCCCTTACATAACCGCCAGTGAAATATTTAGAAAAAAATAAGCTCATATTGCTTGATTCGCTTGATTGTGCAAAGTTAGATAAGAACATTGACACCACTCTCATCTCAGTGCGGTTAATTTAAAGCAGCCAGTTAGCTTAGCTCAGCACAAAGACTGTAAACCAGTGGAAACAGTTTGCCTGACTCTGCCCTGACAAAAATTACTAAATTACAACTTTGATTGTGCTCTTTTTAATCTGTACAAAACATGTAAAAATCAACATTTTGTGCTTTTTTGGGGGGTTTATGTGGCGGACTATTTGTTGGCCGGGTGTAGTGACAAGCTGAACTGAAGGAAGGCATTACCCCCGGCCAAGAAATAGTCCCTATATAACCTCCCGTAAAACTATAAATGGATGTTTTTTGGTTGGTTTTTAATACAAAAAAGGACAAAGCCAGGCTAGGTGTTTGGCCTTGTTTCCAGTCTTTATGCTAAGCTAGGCTAACTCATGTTTGAGGGAAAGAAGCGATTCAGCCAGTTTCCCTAAATGATGAAGTATTTCTTTAAACGGTTGACCCACAGCCTGCAGTTGGCATTTTAAAACCTTTTCATGAGTGTTTAGTCGTGTTTTATAGGACCTGCGAGGCCATCCATGCCAAGCCTCGTAAATTCCAATTTCCATTTAATAGTCACACGTTGTAGCCAGTCTTATTGTCATGTCATTAGATGTTAAACATTCGACACAAAAAGCAGCACAGCCCCAACAGGGATCCCACTCCAGGACACCTCACGCTAGTTTCAGGACCATCAGTTACAAAGACAAGTCAGCACTCGGCGGTCACACCAGTAGCAAACAGGATGACGATGATGGGCCATTTAGCTGACAGACCAGCGCACACTTGCAGCACAGTTTAGAGGCAGAACAGGCCACTTAAAAAGCTATTGAGCTCCAGGCTAACTGACTGATAATTGTGTCTCGGGTCCATATGAGGGTCATTAAACAGTCTCAGGGAATTTGCGACCATCTCCTGTCTGAGGAGAGTCGATGTTAAAGGTCCGGAAACAAGCAAGGGTCACGTTAATGGCAATTATGAATGGTGCCCGTACAAATTAGAAGATAATGGAAGAAAGAGGAGCCAACAATGGAGTTTCAGTTTGAAAATTGGTTCATAGCATCATGCAACTGGGACACAGAGAGTGATGTGAATATGTTGGCTAATTAAAAGCTTCCTTCCGGTTGTTATTGAATCAGAAAGTACAGACGCACCAATGATAGATGTGAATGAAAAAATAAATGACATAAATGAGTAGGTAAAAGGTTTCTGGCTCGGGATAAACTCCAATTTAATCCAGTTGGACTCCAAGCTGCTATTTCTGTATGACATGAGGCTTATTTTTGTAGTTTTGGTCTTCATGTCCATCTGTTGAGATGATATTTTTATTATTTTATTTATTGCTGAGCTGTGGAACAAACACCACAAGCAATCAGAGGTTTTAAAGTTGAGAGTAAGTGGTTGAAACACTTGGACCTGTGTGAAACCTGTTCTTTAAACAACCAATTCAAGACATTTTTATGGATAAGTCATCTGTAAACATGGGTACAAATCTCTCAATCAACAATCCTGACTCCATCTAATGACAGGACATCCAAACTGGATCTGAGCTCGACCTTGATCTATATAAAAAAAATTAAGCTTGAGTCACAAAATCAACACAAAGCGGCTTTTGGATTGACCCAAATTCAGCTCGCTCACCCAACCTTTGGTTGCTAATGAAAGCCAGCCCACTTCAGCTGCCATCTTGGCTCAGGTCTACCAGACATTTAAGCAGCTGTCGTATTTGAAAAAAAAACATCTGGAGCCGGTTTAATTCCGCTCAGCATTTAATCCACATCAATGATCCAGTTGTTGGAGGGTTGAACAAGGTCTTCTTCTTCTACAGATTCAGATCTCTCGCTCAGGCATGGACTGATTTGAGCAGCAGGAAGGGCCTGAAGAGTCCTCGAGTAACTTTTCCACCATAAACTAACAGATTTAAATCATGTTGATGTCACACTGACTTGTAATCAGGTGAATTCTCTGTCATTGTAACTTTGTGCTCGAGAAGTACTTAACGCTTTACGGCACTAAGTATTAGTGTTAGTGTTTGTACAACAGGTGTTTTGGACCATTGGGAAGAAGGTGGTTTTTTAGGCCTAGGACACACGTATGCCGACAGGGAGTAGAGCCGGTGTTGTGCTAGAACAGGAGCTGTAATGTAACCAGGCCTCTATGGACATAATGACAGAGGTGAAACGATCGAAGAGGATGTTGACAAAGAAAATCAAGAAGAGAAAATGAGACAAGCCGTCCAACTAGAGTAAATGTGGGGCTGACTTTTCATCATTTCGTCATTGGTGAGATCTTGGTGAAATAAAAGGCTAAAAGACAGACGACGAGCTGGGCTTCTTGTTGTTGGACTAGTCAGTAATATGAGCTGGCTGCTATGTTTTGTGTTGTTATAATCATAACAAATAGACGTGTACAGCTGTCCATTTCTGATACGGTGGTAAGAGAAGGATGCTAAATCACAAAAATAGCAATTTCTATGCAAGATGACATTTGACTGAGCTGCATCCTTCATGATAAATCATTTGGGGATTATTCAAAAGGATGTTATTTACAATCTCTCCATTTAGTAACCTAGCCTCCATTTTGTGTCCCAAACTGAGCACAGTGCCTAGTGCGGAAAAGTGACAGAGCAGAAAGCAGATGAACATCCTCATGACAAGTAAACAAAATCAGCATGAGACAGAACAAACATGCTCAGGAGCTGAAAACAAAAAGAAAAAAAAGATCATAACTTTCTGAAAAAGAGGAAGTATAACCACCAAACCGCACGGTATTCTCACCAGTGTGCTCCTCCAACCAGACACTAAATATAGATTTAAAGAGCATCAATTAGAATAATTCTATCATTCATTACAGACAGTCAGCGCCACAGTCTCTCTGCTTTCTCAGGCGCCCGACCCAAAAATCACAAATTTTCCTTTTTGCGCTGACTCAAGACGTTTTTACAGCATGATTCACTCACTGACTCAGAGCCTTGAATTCAAGGGTTTTCTTTGTATTAAAGCCGCCCGTCAACAACGTGAGGGGTGCCGCTGATAATGACCTCAGACATACAGCAGCGAGCCAACCAGCCAGCCAGGCCTGGAGGCTGCAAGGAGGAGGAGGAGGAGGAGGAGGAGTGATGGGTGGAGGATGGGGGTGAAAGGAGGTGATGGCGAAGAAATGCATGGAAAAAGTCAGGAGGGGTGAGTGGGAGGAAAATATTTTTTTTTTAAAGAAAGAAAGGAAGGAAGAAGGTGGAGGGACAAGTTTGTATCTCTGCCCACTCTCACAGCTGAAGACCAGACACACATGGACATTATTAGCCTTCACACATACACAAAAACGAGAAGGAAGCCACTGTCTATCACTGACAATTATAGATATATATAGACCGGTTAATATCTAATTGAAGCTCCAGTGTGTCAGATTTAGTAGCTTCAACTATGTTTTATTGCTTATAATCCCCTAAAAAATAAGAATATTTATGTTTTTATTACCTCAGAATGAAGCTTTAATATCTACAGGCGATTATCCAAGAAGATACAGATTGAGCTACAAAACATGTGGGTGACGTCACGGATACGCCGTATTCGTGATGTCACCCACATGTTTCTGAAGAAACTATCGGCTAATCTAAAAAACAGCAAAGGTCGTGGATCATTGGTGGACCTGAGGCAGGCTGAATGATGCCGGGACACCTACCTGTTAATCCTGCATAACTTTAAGCCTCAATATAATCTGAACAGGTGAGTTTTAGATAAATTCACCCTCAGTACAGTTGTTATGAACGGGGAAATTAGCTACAGAGACCAAAACTGTTTTTTGTACCAGGCTGTAAACATGTTTATTTCTGCTGTGAAGTTGGACATTTGAACATGGGAACCTACGTTTTTGGATCCAGCCTCAAGTGGACGTTCGAGGAACTGCAGTTTTTTTTTGCTGTGTGGGTTTAACCGTAATGTTTACCCAGAATGGACAAACCGCGTTACTCTATGAAGGAAAAAGGTGAGATGGTGGGGTACGCCACTGGAAATCACTGCACACTGGACCTTTAAATATACTCATCATAGCTCAAGATATTATGAATAAGATCAAATGCCAAGCATCCGTCCTTATAAAAAGAAAAAACATCTGGATTTGTTGTAAATTCAGTCAAACTGTGCCTGAGCTCTTCTGCTTTGTGCCAGCTCGGGCCTCGTGCCAGTTTGAGGCTGTTTTACATTTGAATGTTGGCACACGTGCACACATGAGTTTTAAAAAGACAAGGCCGAGGGGCTTTGTTAAGACTCCTCTTTTCATGCAGGGTTGTCTGGAAAACCCACTGAAAAAACAGGCAACATGGAGGAGACTCAGTGTTGTTCTGTATCCTGTTTACATTAATGAGGACAGGCCTGGTATCATGTACTGATGTGGCCTCGCAGCCCATTGTTGGGCCTGTGTTCATGCTCCTACCTCCTCAGAGGGGGGTCAGCCTGACATTCCATCACTTTAACCCTTCATCTGCCATGCACCCACCCACCACACCCACCTTGCCGGGTGGAGACGTTCCTCTCGTTGGCAGCGGTGAGCACGACCTGCGGGTGGCTCTGCTCCAGCACGAACAGCTCATCCTTCCCGACCCGGGCGCTCTTGCCGGACTTCATGGTGCCAGAGGGCCCGGATGGGGCGAGGTATTTCCCGCTACAGTCTCTGAACGCCACCTTACCGGAGCGGAACTCCAGCGTGTAGCCCGTGCTCTTGTCCGTGGTGGCGACCAGCGCGCCGTCGTTCTTCAGGAACCGGTTGTCGGAGGTCTGCAGGTGGTACCGCTGCTCTCGGAACACCAGCGTGATCATGGAGTCCACCCCCCACGGGACATCCCGGTCGATGGCGATCTCGTCCACCTTGGAGCTCAGGTGCGCGTACCGCTTGCGCGTCATGCTGAAGATGTTCACCTGAGGGTGCATGGCGATGTGCACGCTCCATTTCTCCGCCACCGACGCGGTTTGGGCGAAGCAGATGATCCGGTCCTCGGTGCCGCCCAGGTAACGACCGTGCGGCTCGGACTGCAGGGACCAGCGGCCGTCATCGTGAGCGGTGATGATGAACCGGCACTCCGGGCCTGGAGTCTCGCTGTCTCCGGTAACGTTCCCGTCCTTGTCGGCGGCGATGTACCGGCCCAGATGTGACTTGAGGCAGAAGACGTTACCGGTGGAGTCGTCGCCGCTCTGCTCCAGGGTCCAGATCTGCTTCTTCTTCATGCTCGTGGCGGACGCGTTGATCTTGAAGCCGAACATCTCGGCCGTGAGGTACTTGTTCCCGCAGTTGATGAGCCCGAACTGGATCTGCAGCATGTCGCTGGTTCCGTTAGACGCTCCGTTAGTTGTCATGGTCGGTTCTGTGAGCCTCGGACCGGTCCGGTTCTGTCGGTCTGTGAGGGGGGGGGGGGCGGTTCTGCAACTGAGCTCGCGGCTGAAAGGGTGGGATGCTGTGCTGCCTCGCGTGCTTCTCTTTGTTTGGGCAGTGTGTGTGTGTGTGTGTCACTCTGAGAGTGAGTGTGTATGTGTGTGTGTGTGTGTGTGTATGTGTGTGGCTGAGTGGGAGCGCGCGCCGCCGGTCCTCTGTGCTCTGCCTGTCTCAGCAGCGCGAGCCCGCCGCCACAGCTGCAGCCTATATAACCATCAGTGACGTAGCGCCTCGAGCCACGCCCCCCTCAGATGGACAGGAGTCTGGAGTGACGTCATCCGCACCCCGCTGATCTGTCTGAACTCAGACTGTACGAGTCCTCCTCTTGTCTCCTCGTGTCTCCTCCTCTTGTCTCCTTATCTTGTCTCCTCTTGTCTCCTTATCTTATCTACTTATTCTCTTGTCTCCTTCTTCTTATTCTATCCTCCTCTTCTCCTCTTGCCTCCTTCTTCTTCTCCTCTTGTCTCCTTCTTCTTCTCCCCTTGCCTCCTTCTTCTTCTCCCCTTGCCTCCTTCTTTTGTCTCCTTCTTCTTCTATCCTCTTCTTCACCTCTTGTTTCCTTTTTCTCCTCTTGTCTCCTTCTTCTTCTCATCTTGCCTCCTTCTTCTTCTCCTCTTGCCTCCTTCTTCTTCTCATCTTGTCTCCTTCTTCTTCTCATCTTGCCTCCTTCTTCTTCTCCTCTTGTCTCCTTCTTCTTCTCCTCTTGCCTCTTTCTTCTTCTCCTCTTGTCTCCTTCTTTTTCTCCTCTTGTCTCCGTCTTCTTCTCCTCTTGTCTCCTTCTTCTTCTCATCTTGCCTCCTTCTTCTTCTCCTCTTGCCTCCTTCTTCTTCTCCTCTTGCCTCCTTCTTCTTCTCCTCTTGTTTCCTTCTTCTTCTCCTCTTGCCTCCTTCTTCTTCTCCTCTTGCCTCCTTCTTCTTTCCTCTTCTTCTCCTCTTGTTTCCTTCTTCTTCTCCTCTTGTTTCCCTTTTCTCCTCTTGCCTCCTTCTTCTTCTCCTCTTGTCTCCTTATCTTATCTACTTATTCTCTTGTCTCCTCCTTCTTCTTATTCTATCCTCCTCTTCTCCTCTTGTCTCCTTCTTCTTCTATCCTCTTCTTCTCCTCTTGCCTCCTTCTTCTTCTCATCTTGTCTCCTTCTTCTTCTCCTCTTGCCTCCTTCTTCTTCTCCTCTTGTCTCCTTCTTCTTCTCCTCTTGCCTCCTTCTTCTTCTCCTCTTGTCTCCTTCTTCTTCTCCTCTTGTCTCCTTCTCTTGTCTCCTTCTTCTTCTATCCTCTTCTTCTCCTCTTGTTTCCTTTTTCTCCTCTTGCCTCCTCCTTCTTCTCCTCTTGCCTCCTTCTTCTTCTCCTCTTGCCTCCTTCTTCTTCTCCTCTTGTTTCCTTCTTCTCCTCCTCTTGTCTCCTTATCTTGTCTACTTCTTCTCTTGTCTCCTCCTTCTTCTTATTCTATCCTCCTCTTCTTCTCCTCTTGTCTCCTTCTCTTGTCTCCTTCTCCTCCTCCTCCTCCTCCTCCTCTCTCGCTGACAGTCAGCATTCATCAAATTAAAATTAGCTTGTCTCTGTAGAAATGAAGTGTTGTGACCACAGAAGAAGAAGCGGTGCTGATGACTCAGACGCTTCGTTAACCTCGTTAATCGTCTCGTTTACTCGCGTTCATTCACATGTTGTGGATCTGTTTACAGCAGCTGATAACATCTCTGTCTCTTATCACCGATCAGACGGACTCAGCATTCAAATCATGAGGATGGGTTGTGTGTGTGTGTGTGTGTGTGTGTGTGTGTGTGTGCGTGTGTGTGTGTGCATGTGTGTGTGTGTGTGTGTCTGCCCACAAAGCTCCATTCATGGCTCGAGCGTGCACATCAGAGGGCAGGAAAAGGCCCAGCTCTGTAAACAAAGAGGCCAAACAGATCACTGTGGCATCTTCTCAACGCACGCCAACACACACATGTACGAGTATACAAAGCGCGGAGGTCATATCAGCAGCAGCTGCACGCTGAGCACGACTTTTATACAACACCACACAAACACAGAGGTCAAAGCTGAAGTAGTTTATACCTCATTTATCTCCCAGAGTGTTCCAACATGGTAGTCTTCTTCTGTCTTTTCTCCATAGAAGCTGCTGAGCACGGTGACCTACCCAGCTCCTGTTCTGGCACGACACTGACTCCATTCCCCGTCAGCATTCCCCTCAACCTCCTCTTCTTCTTCCCGGTGGTCCAAAACGCCTGTGGTACAAACACTAACACGCCCCTGGAGCTCTGAGCTCACAGTGCAGCTAACGAACTGAGTTAACATGAGCTAACAGCAGCTACAGTACGGCTGGCAGCAGTTTACGTCACTGTCCGTCAGGAAAACTCTGTAAATCACAGAGAGAGTTGAGGCGGAGCAGCCGGAAGACATCAGAGGGAAAACCAGAAAACATTTTCTCCATAAAATATGATCCAGTTTCACCAAAATCAGTGAAATTATTTAAAAATCTGTTATTTTATGGTAGAAAAGTGACAAAATGTTGATTTAAAAGTGGCACAAATACAAAACAGAAGTAAAATAAAATGAATAAATAACATTTAAACAACCAGTGTGCTTTAAAATACTTTCATCGGCCTCCCTGCATCCTGGTGGGCTTGCAAACAGAAAGTAATCTGACCCCCGATGTGTAATCTAATCAATGGTAATCTCTCCAGCAGTCTGGATAAATCCAATCTCCAGACAGAACATCTTCAAACAAATCCAATTTCAATGTAATAAAAGCTCCAGAGTCACAATAATAAAATTTCCAGACCTGCTCTGATACAAACTGTATATTTGTTTCTCTGTCTTGTTGTTGTTTTTTTCTAGTCATGTGAGTTAATAAACAAAACAGAATTTGCATCCATGACTTTGAATTTTATTTTTGCACTGCTGGCAGAGATAGTCTAACACTGCGTTCATGTTCACTCAGGAATATTAAAACAACTTTAGTGGCAACTAAAGGATCAAATTCTCAGTGATCTACAGTAATGCGCGGTAATATTTCATGTCAGTTATACGGCAAAACAGTGTTTCTTTTGATGACATTTCTTTTTATTTATACAGTAAAATATATAATAAAATGGGCTTCACATAAGGGGTGAAATCAACAGTTCTAATATCCTTTTTACCGTAATATTACAAACACTTATACTGTAAAATTCTGTAAATGGTAAAATTGTGGATGGGTGTTCCACTGTACATTTTCTTAATTTAAAACATTAATGAAGCACTAAATAAGATAAAAAGTATTCACAACTTTCAGAAACTTTCTGTTTCTGCTGAATGTTCTAAAGCTGCACACCGAAGTAGACATCGAACACTTGAAGGCAGCATGAATAAATAAAAGGAGAAACCTTTAAGAATTTAAAAACATTAATGCTTATTTATTTATTTATTTATTTTAAACAGACTGCAGTACTTCACATATTAAACATATCAGAGCAGAATAATGGAGGCGTTTGGATATAAATGACCTGAGCAGACAGGTATGAGAGTCGTATTGAGCTCAGACTGTGAAACGTTCGTCCTCAGTCATCCGTGCAGACAGTGATGAGGCCTCTGCATCAGACCTCTGCAGAACGACAAACACAAATTATTTGGGATTGATTGACAGTCTGGTACAGCAGCGTCAATAAGCTTTCTCTGCAAAGTGCAAATCCCTCACATTATGCTGTGCCAACTGCAGCACAAATGAACTGAGAGGACCCAAATAAATAATTGATTCAGGTTGGTTGGATCAGCAGGCGATCCTCGTTACCAAAATCCTCAAGTGGGACAGTTTGTGTCCAACAAATTAAAGCTACATTTTGTAGCTTGTCCACCATAAAATAACAGATTTTAAATCATGCTGACGTCACACTGACTTGTAATCAGGCGAATGGTCATTTTACAGAGTTACAGAATTACAGAGTTTCCTGATGGACAGTGAAGTAAACTGCTCCCAACTGTAGCTGCTGTTAGCTCGGTTTGTTAGTTGGGCTGTTTGAAGTGTTCATACATCTGTACAAACTCATGAGGTTCATACTTCAGTTTAATATTTACAACATAGTTTTACATAATGACTGTTTCTGCGGCGGTTGTGGTTTTTTTTAATATGCTCTAATGAGGAAGTAACTTACTGAGAATCACAGGTGAGCTGACGACAACAGTCTCCACTGATATACTTTAACATGACATACTGTGTGTGTGTGTGTGTGTGTGTGTGTGTGTGTGCATTCATCTTCATCCTGCTTCTATCGTTCCCTCCAGATGGCGCCTCCATTGTTGCAATATTGCAAATTGAAATTGACGCTCTGTCATGCACACACACACACATCTCAAAGAGATTTTTGACATGAGGTGAGATTAGCACTGATTTATGATTAAACACACACACACACACACAGGCCTCTGGAGAAGCCTCGCCATGGGAGCTCCACACTGCTGGTCAAAGGGAGGAGGTGGAGGATGGGGCGAAGCTATATCTTTGTTCACAAGCTGGAGCTTTGAGGACGGTTGCCATGGAGACAGGCTTCAAATCTCCTGGTTGATGAAGGGCAGGCCGTCTGCTGCTACTGCTGCTGCAGCGAGCACACACACACACACACACACACACACACACACTGACACACTGACACACTTGCTGCACTAAACGCAGCACTGCAGCACTGCGTCAGAAGATGCTGAGCTGACCAATTAGCATGCTTTCCTAACACACACCCCTAAGCTGGAGCCAATCAGAGCACGCTTTCTGCAGCTGCATTACAACGTCCACCAATCAGGAAACATTATTCCAGATGTGTCGGGCCAACCAACGAGCCAGAGAAGTTTTTTAATGAAATGGAAAGTCCAGTTTTTTGTCAGAGGAAGTCTGATTAATTTAAACCTCCCCCTCCTCTCTTCTTTTTGTTTGGCTGCAGCTGTGGACGTGTTGTTGCAGCTTTTAGTCAACGTTCAAACACCTGAAGGAAAAATACATTTAAAACAGAGACAATGAAGTGGAAACATCAATAAAGGAAGGAAGGAAGGATGCAAACAATAAGAGAGGAAGACTGAATGATGTGAATATAAATTCTAAGCCCGCTGTGGTAAATATGGACAGCTGTACGTGTATTTGTTATGATTACCATCAGAAACTAGTGAGTCAACAACTTCATCAAGCAGCAACTCAAAGTCAGATTTACTCTAGTTGGATGACTTGTCTCTTCTTAGCTTCCTCCATCAACATCCTTTTCGATGTTTTCACCTCCGGCACTATATACATAGAGGCTGCTGAGCATTGTTATATTGCCCATTTGCCCAGCTCCTGTTCTGGCACGACACCGGCTCACATTCACCTGTAAACCTCCTTTTCTTCCCGGTGGTCCGTCGTCTGTCTTTCAGCCTTTTATTTCACCAAGATCTCACCAATGACTAAAAGTCAGTCCCAGATTTACTCTAGTTGGACGGCTTGTCTTATTTTCTCTTCTTGATTTCCTTTGTCAACATCCTCTTCGATTGTTTCGCCTCTGTCATTATGTCCATAGAGGGTACTGATCCCAGTTACATTACAGCTCCTGTTCTAGCACAACACCGGCTCTACTCCCTATCAGCATACACCCGTGTCCTAGGCCTAAAAAACCACCTTCTTCCCAATGGTCCAAAACACCTGTTGTACAAACACTAACACTAATACTTAGTGCCGTAAAGCGTTAAGTACTTCTCGTGGGTGAATGTACCCGGAGCACAAAGTTACATAGTGTGAGAACAGACGTGCAAATGACAGGGACACCATTTTCCTGATTACAAGTCAGTGTGACATCAACAGGATTTAAAATCTGTTAGTTTATGATGGAAAAGTTACAAAATGTTGCTTGTGACTGTAGTTGACATGTGACTGTGACTGAATGGATCAGGAGTTTGTCGAGGTCAGCGTGTGTTCGATCCATCATGTGATGCTATTTCAGGTAGGTGACATAAATCTCTGATTGTTTCCACGAAAGCACAAAAGTCAGATGATTTCTCAGTGTCCCGTCACTAATCAGCCTCTAACGTGACGTCGTCTGCTGACTCTTTAATCCCCGATCACAGCTGGTGTTTCCATTGATTTGTATTGATCACTTTCATGATGGCACACGGTCTCTCCCTGTTTTCTTTGTCTCTGTGTTTAGGATCACATTTCCTCAGAAACAACAGGAGGACTGATTATTCACTGTAAGACAGTCTCTTTATGTTTCAGTCAGCTGAGCCTTCTCCACTGGGATCAAAGGAGTCCATTAAAACCAGCATGTGAGTCACCTGAAACTTCCCCAGCTGATTTCTTACATGAAGACTAGACTAGATGAGTTGTTTTGCAGGTTTTCTGTGGTTGTATAAAATTCTCTGTGATTCACAGAGTTTAATGATGGACAGTGAAGTAAACTGCTGCCAACTGTAGCTGCTGTTAGCTAATGTAATGCATAATGCATATTGGACCACTGGAAAGAAGAAGAGGAGGTGTACAGGCAAATGTTGAGGGGGGGAGCATAGCCGGTGTCGTGCCAGAACAGGAGCTGGGCAAGCGGGCAATATAACTGGTATCGGCAGCCTCTAAATCACAAAAATACAAATTTTCTATGTAATGTTGCTCCAATTTATTGACTTTAGCACAACGTACTTTGTACTTTACAATCATGTACTTTGTACTTTAAAGAGATTTTTGATATGAGGTGAGATCAGCACTGATTTATGACTAAACCACACCTCTCTCTCGCACACACACTCCAATTTATTGTCTCCAGTTTTAAATCTTTCTCCTCATTGTGCACAGTGCTATGTTTAATCATTAGTTCATTAACACTCACTTATACTGATAACACTTATAAAGCGTTACATAAACGTTCCCAGCGGGTTCTCAGCAGGCCGACGCCGGAACAACTTTTATAGACGAATGACTCAGACGTTGAGCGAAACAATGCTGAACGTGTGAAATGGCTGCATGAATGACTGAGCGAGCAGTGTGTGATGGTGTCTCTTGCAATCACTAAGGAATGTGTGTGTGTTTGCTTGTGTGTATGTGTGTGTGTGTGTGTGTTTGTGTGTGTGTGTGCGCACAGCTGCAGCCCTACCAAGGGCCTCCTCTCCACCAACAAAGAGCTGGAAGCTGGAGCCACTGGGGAACACCACACACTCCTCCCCTCCTCGCCTCCACCTCCATTCTTCACACAGCGGTCAGGTTAAAGGTCAAAATGTGTGTGTGTGTGCCCATGTGTGTGTGTGCCAATATGTGTGTGTGTGTGTGTGCTTTGGGGGTGCCTCCAGCTCCTCCACCCTCATATTGTCATGGCGACCGCAAGGCAGTCGAGCCAAGATCAGCAGAGCAACCTCATAGCTTCTCCCTCTGTTTAACACATTATGAAGTGTGTAGTGTGTATGTGTGTGCATGTGTGTGTGTGTGTGTGTCAAAGATATAGGTCAGTCATGAGAAGCAGAGCAGTGAGGCTTGAGTGTGACACTGCAGGGTGTGCGTTTGTGTCAATATGTGTCCGAGTGTGTGTCTATATGTGGGTGTGTGTGTGTGTGTGTGTGTGTGTGTGTGTGTGTGTGTGTGTGTGTGTGTGTGTGTGTGTGTGATAGCATGATGGTCAACTGTGTGTGTAACTGTCACATCATCTCATTTTCATCTCCGCCCATCCCCCCTCCTCAGCAGACACGCTGATTTGAGATGAAACGAGACGCTGATTTTCAAGGTCGTGAGAGTGTGTGTGTGTGTGTGTGTGTGCGTGTTGTGAATTGATTGTGGCGCCTTCAGTACTGACTACAGGGAAACTTGATCAGGATGCCACTAAAAATACTTCTTCCTGCCGCTCAGCCAGCTCCTGTGACATCACATCCTGTCCTCATGAATGAACGCTGTTACCGAGTTTTTCTTGACACCTCGAGACGCTTCTTTGATCTCAGAGGCCGTAAACAGCTGCAGGGTATCACATAAACTTATTAAAAAAGAAATTATATATGCTTTTGAAGGAAACGGATCAGATTTTACAGACTACTTTGGGGCAGCAGAGCGAGCTGTAAACACAGATAAAGATAATATGGCTAACACAGCGTGAGCAGGTAGTGTACAGTGAGTTTAACAGGGCTTTAATCATAATATCAAAGTATATGTACAGTCATTTATTGGCAGAAATATAATATAATATATGCATAAATATGTTTTAACCAGCCTAAAATCACCTTAAAAAATGAATTGCTATGATTTTATTACCCTGAAATGAGACTTTTTATCTACATATGCAGCTTTAACGGAGTCCAACATCTTTTGTTTGTTACAGATAAAAGTCTCTGCATTCAACACTGTGTTGCAGACGTAGCAGGAAAAGAAGTCGTAGAAGAACAAGAAGAGTAAGTGTCTGCTGGTTCTGGCTGATGGCCATTTGGACATCAAAACCTGTAGACTGCCCAGTATTTGGATTTAGGGTTGTACTTTACAACAGCACACCTGCACCTTATCCTTGCAGGGCGGTGTCGTGCCAGAACAGGAGCTGGGCAGTTGGGCGATGTAACCAGGCTCAGCTCTATGGACGTGATGACGGAGGACAAGAGACAGAAGAGGACGATGACAAAGGAAGCTAAGGAATCTCTTATTTTCATGTATTTTATCTAATCAGCTCTTCATCTGTTATTTTAGGCTATCTCTGCGCCTCCCTGGGTATCAATAAAGTTTTATTTTATCTTATCTAACACAGCATGTTGGATCACTTACAGCTCTGCAGCCTGGTGGAGTCTAAAGGAGCTCTGTTGCTCCACCCACTGGCTGCAGCTGCTCACTACACCGCCCAAAACATCCACCACCCAGTTCTGAATCGACTTCCCTGTCGCACACACACCACTGAGAGCTACACATGTGTATCCACAACGGACGGACACACACACACACACTCACTCACAGAGGGTGGTTGAACTGGCAGGTGTTGTTGGTCATTGCCACCACTTTCCTGTTGTTTCCCTCGGGTCTCCCCTCAGCTCTTTTTCTTTCTCTTCATGGGCAATAAGGAGTTTTAAATGCTAATGATATGCCCCCCTTTGCAACAAAAGGTTGGAGGCCCCCTTACAGAGCCTCTTTGGACACACACACACACACACACACACACATCCTTAAGCACAAACACCAGCTGTTCTCTGTTGGCCTCTTATTACACCGACCCCCTGAAAGATTTAGCTGTTTCATTTTACACACATGTGTATATGTAGTACACACACACACACACACACACACACACACTTTTTATTAAACACACATGAATACACACACACACACTGACAGGGAAGTTTGGTCACTTTCAAAATATTTTTTTTGTCACTTTGATGCTTTTATTTTGAAATTTTACAGTGATGGTTTCAGTCTCCCCGGTGTGAATAATTGATGATTGAGAACTGATAATGGAAGACAGCATGTGTGTGACAGACACACACCATCTGCTGACACACACACACACACACACACACACTATGCCATCATCCAGTCACACACACACACACACACACATACAGGAGGATCATTAACATCTGGCACAGATGGCCTTTTTAAACACACAATCGCCGGGGGGTACACTGGTCTGAGGCCAGTATGCAGACAGTGACAGTAGATTTACTTCATATAAGGTTTAATCGTACGGTGTGTGCAGCACCGTCATGTTTTGTTTGTGAGCACGGTGGTGCAGGAAGGTTCAGTGTGTTTGCATGTTCTCCTCACTGAATGGACAGTGTATCCATAAAGAGCAGTTGTGAAGCTCAGTGTTAATTAACCGCGTGGCTGCTTTGATTGACAGGTAGGAGCTGCTATAGATGGTTTAGCCCGCCTCAGCCTCACAGATGATCCACGTCTTTGTCCATTTTGGGATTAGCCGGGAGGCAAAAGAGGCAGGACTACAAAGATGACAGAAACCACACACTGAGCAGAGACCTGTGGGTGACTTCACGGATATGATGTCCACAGTTTATGGTTAAATACCAAAGTCTGTTTGCTTTGAATATCTAAACCACTTCACAGGAACATCAAAACAGACTAAACTTCTTGATTTTCCTCAAGTCAGGAGGGCGGTTTCACTGTGCGGGAAGAGGATGTGGACAAAGAAGCTCTCGGATTTACCTGTCAAAACTAACTTTGCTAAGGGCAAACTCGGAATAAAACATAAATATGATTAAAGATGGAAACGTAGGCTTTACCTGAAATGTCGGGAAAGCTTCCGTTTTATTTATATTCTATCATATTGTAACGCTGACAGCTAATGTGATATGTCTCCTCATATCACTCTTACATCACAGAAAAGGTGAGCCGATCAGTAAAAGTTTATGACCGCTGACAGGTGAAGTGAATACCTCGTTAATCATTGCTCCTGTCAGTGGGTGAGATATATCAGGCAGCAGGGGAACATTTTGTCCTCAGAGTTGATGTCAGAAGCAAAAAAAAAATGTGTACAGATCTGTGATGGCGAGACGACTGAGTCAGAGCATCTCCATCCTTGTGGGATGTTCCCTGTTTGCAGTGGTCAGTAGCAGTGAACTGATGGCAGGGTCAATGATTCACATGGTGAGCGAATGTTGGCCCGTGTGGTCTGATCCAACAGACGAGCCACTGTAGCTCAAATTACTGGAAAATGTAATGCTGAGAATGCGGAGAATGCTTCAGGATAGAAACACACAGCGCATCACAGTTTGTTGTGTATGAGGTTGTAATTGTAAAGTTATGGAGAGAATTAGTAGTTAATTAGTAGTTATCATTAATTAGTGTATGCAGATTCTAAACCCGAGAAAAATAAAGCAAGCCAATGTAAAAACTGTTGTTTTAACGGTAAAAAACTGTAATACAGTTTTTCTAATATTACGATAAAAAGATATTTGTAATGTTGTTGTCCATTAAAAGAAACACTGTTTTGCTGTATAACTGACATGAAAATAACATGAATGTCATATAAAATGTGTTTTGAGTTTTACATTCAAAATACACAACTTTATTCTGTTTTTTCCATTAATATGACTGTGTTATGTTGGTACAAGTTGAGTGGATGTTGTGGGTATGTCTAGTCTCAGACTGTTGTATTGTTACTGAATGTACTGTATGTTGTCAT